>NC_059131.1:55880811-56183841 GCF_020740605.2 Lemur catta | reverse complement strand
CTTTTTGTCACCAGGGACTGGTTTCATGGAAGGCAATTTTTCCACGGGTGGATTGAGGGGGGAGGTGGAGTTCAGGCGGTGATGTAAGCGATGAGGAGTGGCTGTACAGATGAAGCTTTCCTTGTGTGCCCTCCCCTGCCCAACGTTTTCTAAATTTTATGGAAGACAATTTTTCCATGGATGGGATGGGGACCTGGGGGGCGGGGTTGCAGTGGAGCTCTGCAGCCCAGTCCCTAAAAGACCATGGACTGGTACTGGTCTAGGGCCCGGGAGTTGGGGACTGCAGTATTAGGGACATTTTGGTTGTTTCTAGTTTTTAACTCTTTTTTCTATAAGTGTATACAGGTTTTTGTGTGGGCATAAGTCTTCATTTCCCTGCAATAAATGCCCTGGAATGAAAAGCTAGCTGTATGTTAAGTACATGATCAGTACTTTAAGAAACTGCCAAACTATTTTCCAGAGTAGATATACCATTTTATATTTCTATCAGCAAGGTATGAGAGATCTGGTTTCTCCACATTCCATGAAGCATTTGATTTTGCCATTATTTTTTACTATAGCCAGTCTAATAGGTGTTGTAGTGATGTTAAGCATTTTTTCATATGCTTATTTACCAAACGTATATCCTATGCAGTAAATGTCTTTCCATGTTTTTTGCCTATTTTCTAATTGGATTATTTGTGTTTTTTTACTATTGAGTTTTGAAAGTTATTTATATATTCTAAATATGAGTGCTTTGTCAGATGTAAGACTTGCAAATATTTTTTGCAGTCTGTAGCTTCTCTTTTTATCCTTCTAACAGGGTCTTTTGAAGACCAAAGCTTTTAAATTTTGATGAAGTTTGATTTATTGATATTTTTCCTTTAAGGATTGTGCTTTTGGTGTCATGTCTAAGAACTTTCCACCAATCCCTAGGTCCCAATTATTTTCTCCTATGTTATTTTTAAAAAGATATGTAGGTTTATGGTTTACATTTATATCTATGATTCATTTTTATTTATTTTTGTATATGGTATGAAATTTAGGTTGAGGTTCATTTTTTTGCTTCTGTTTATGAGATTGCTCCAGTACTGTTTGTTGTAAAGTTGATCCTCCATTGAAATGCTTTTATACCTTTGGGTAAAATCGTTTGGCTGTACTGTGGGGCTGTTTCTGGGATTCTTCTGTTTTGTTGATCTATGTGTCTATCCTTCCCCATAGTCTTGATTACTGTAACTGTGTCAAGTCGTGCAATCAGGTAGATTGCTTCCTTCAACTTTCTTCTTCTTTAAAAAAAAAAATTTTTTTTTTTAGCTATTCTAGTTCCTTTACCTTTTCTTATAAGTATTAGAATGATCTTTTTATATCTATAGAATATCTGGCTGGGGTTTTGATAGCAATTCCATTAAATATGTATATCTATTAGGGCACAATTACATTTTTATTACTATATTGAACAGTGTTTCATTTATTTTGGTTTTTGACTTCTTACATCAGTGTTTTACAGTGTTCAGCATATACATTCTGTACATATCTTGTTAGAGTTATATCTATGTGTATCTTTTTGTTTTAGCAATTTTTTTATAAGTGGTATTATATTTCCATGTGTTCATTGGTAGTATGTAGAAATAAAATTGAACTTTTGTTGTTAATCTTATATCCTGTGACCTTGCTTTACTCATTTGTTACTTCTAGTAGTGTTTTTGTAAATTCCTTGGAATCATCTATATAGATCATCAGGTCATCTATAAATAGAGACAGTTTTATTTCTTGCTTTCTGGTATGCATGCTATTTATTAATTAATTAATTAATTAATTTATTGATTGATTGATTTATGCCTTATTGCATTGGCTAGAAGTTTTAGCACTATGTTTAATAGTGGTGTTAAGAGCACACATCTTTCTCTTTTTCCCTGTCTTAAGGAGGGTAGTATTCAGCCTTTCATCATTTAGTATGATGTCAGTTATGGATTTTTTATATATGTTCTTTATGAGGTTGAGGAAGTTTTTCTCTATTACTAGTATCCTGAGAATTTTTGTCATAAATGGATATTGGATTGTGTCAAATGTTTTCTGCATCAGTGAATACAATCATGTGATTTTTCTTCTTTAGATCTTTTCTTCTATTAGATCTTTAGCCTGTTAATATGATGGGTTACATTAATTGATTTTCTAATATTGAGCCAGCTTTCCATCCCTAGAATAAACCGTACTTGGTTATGTGTATAATTCTTTTTGTATATTGCTGAATTCTACTTGCTAGTATTTTGCTAAGATATTTGTATCTATATTCATGGGGGATATTGGTTGTTAGTTTTGTTTTTTAGTACTGACTTTGCCTGGCTTTGATATCAGAGCTTCATTAAGTGAATTCAGAGCTGTTTGTTCTTTCCTCTTCTATTTTCTGAAAAGATTCTGTAGAAATGGTGTTAAGGCTTCTTAAAATGTTTGGTAGATTCCCTATTGAAACCATATGGGCTTGGATATTTCTTTTTGGAGAGATTTTTAGTAACACTCAATTTTCTTCATAGTTATAGGACTATTTGAATTATCTATTTAATATTGAGTGAGTTGTGGTAGTTTGTAGTTTTTGAGGAATTGGTTCACTTCATCTAAGTTGTCAAATTTATGTGTGTGAAGTTGTTTGTACTGCAGTATTCCCACATTACTCTTTTTGTGTCTGCACAGTCTGTGGCGATATCCCTTGTTTCATTCCAGATTTGTGTTTTTTCTCTTTTTTTCATTGTCAATCTTGTTAGAAGTTTGTCAGTTCTGTTGATATTTTCAAAGAACTACCTTTTTGTTTCATTGATTTTTCTCTATTATTTTCCTGTTCTCAATTTAATTGATTTGTGCTTTTGTCCTTATTTCTTTCCTTCTGCTTGTTTTAAAATTATTTTGCTCTTTTCTTTCTAGTTTTTTGAGATGGAAGCTTAGATTATTGACTTTTCTAGTTTATATATTTAGTGCTAGAAGTTTCCTCCCTGCATTAACTGTGTCCCCAGATTTTAATGTGCTTTATTTTCACTTTCATTCAGTTCAATGTATTTTTAAGTTTCCCTTGAGAATTTTCGTGACCCATATATTATTTAGAAGTGTTTTTCTTAGTTTTCAAGTGTGTGGGAGATTCATTATTTTTAAAGATCATACCTTAATTGGTTTAAATTTGTTGAGATGTGTTTTATGGCCCAGAATATGGCCGGTCTTAGTACACGTTCTGTGGGTGCTTGAAAAGAATGAAAGAATGGGTATTCTGCTATTGTTGTAAGTAGTGTTCTATGAATGTCAACTAGATCTTGTTGCTTGATGGTATTGTTGAGTTCTGTATGCTTGTTGATTTCCTGCCTAATTGTTTTATCCGCTCTTGAGATAGGGATATTGAAGTCTCCAACTATAAATGTGGATTTAATCTATATCTCCTTTCCATTCTATAACATCATCTGGTCTCCACTGACACCATGCCAAAGGTTCCTTGTTACTTACTGGTGGTGGTTAAATTCCTATCTCCCTGTTCTGCCTTTTCTATACCATCTCTAAGGTGGGGAGGGGTTGGAACACCTCATTATAGCCTGGAGGGGTTGGAAGTCTTGGTTCCTTACTTGGACTTTGGTGGGTAGTGATAGGGCTGTAATTTTTTAGCTGTACTTAGCAGGAAGAAGAGGAAAAGTACATCTATTCTATCTTTCCAGAAGTAGAAGTGTGTTTTGTTTTTTATTAGTGTTTTACAACCCTTAAAAATATAAAAAACATGTTTACCTCTATAACTGTACAAATACAGGCCATGGATTGGCTTTGGATTACAGGCTGTAGTTTGTCAACATGGTAGCTATCTATATCTTGTTAGTCTCATCTTGAGTCTTTTTCCTGGTTGCTTAGTATATGGCAGCCACTGGCTTCTCTCTCTCTCTCTTTTTTTTTTTTTATACCTGCCAACTTTTTTCTTTCTTTGGATCTTTACACATGTTCTTTTTTTCCATCTGGATCATTTTTATCTCCATCGTCCTCCTAGATATCTCCTATTTATCCTTTAGATTTCATCTTAAATACCATGTTTTCAAAGGGACCTTTCTTCACCCTCAGCAATCTTAAGTTAGATTCCCTACTCTACTTCTTAACATTGTTAACTTTTCATTCCTAGTACTCAGACAATATCTTAATCTAAACTTATTAATGTGATTATTCGCTTAAAGTTGAATTTTATGCTCACAAAACTTTAGTGGAACAGACCCTGTTAATTTTATTCATCAGCTTATACCGTCCTAAAACAGTATTTCAGTGCTTAGCACAATAGTAGACACTTCATCAGTTTGATTAAGGGGAAGTGAACCTTCATTTGAGTCAGTTCCATAATACTTTTCTAGGTGTTTTACCTATATTTACCTGTGTACCTATGTTTGCTAATTTAATATTTATATAAACCTGTAAGGCAAATATTGTTATTACCTTTTACAGGTAAGGATGCGGAAGCTCTAGGAGCTAAAGTAATTTGGTTAAGGTTGGGGAGTTAGAAAGGACCAGAGTCTGATGATAGCCTGAATCCAAACTCATTTTTTTTTTAATTACACCAAGAGTTCTCACTGAGGCTTCAGAATCTTGATGGGGATACGGCATTGGGAAGTGGTATTAGAACAGCAGCAACAACAAAAACACACTGTACGATACTGTCTAGTTTCTCCTCCAATTCCTGGGGTAGGGGTGGGAGGTTGGAGGGTGGCCAGGAATGTGCTCCTCTGTTTAGAATCCCTGCACCTCCACCTGCTGGCAGACATAGTACTTTTTGTTAAAGTGCTTAATATTTGGTCAGAGAAGCAAATTTTGTGTTTGACAATGGCCTATAAAATGAAGAAGAATTGATTAGTGCTATAATGTAAAGTCAAAACAAAAGTAAAAATATCAACAGATATATCAAAAAGACTACAATTCATTCTAGCTTAAGTTCTAGCAGTTTAAAGAAGTTTATTGGCCAGGTGTGGTGGCTCAGGCCTGTAATCCCAGCTTGCTGGGAGGCCAAAGCAGGAGGATCACTTGACGCCAGGAGTTTGAGACCAGCCTGGGCAACATAACGAGACCTGATGTTCGCAAAAAGTAAAAAAAAAAAAAAATTAGCCAGGTATAGTGGTGTGCCCCTGTACTGTAGTCCTAGCTACTTGGGAGGCTGAGACAGGAAGATTGCTTGAGCCCAGGAGTTTGAGGCTGCAGTGAGCTATGATTGCACCACTGTGTTCCAGCCTGGGCAACACAGTGAGACCCCATCTCTAAAAAAAAAAGTTTATTCATATTCCCATTCCTTTCATGGGGAAGCCAGGATATAGATTGAGAAGCTGATGTCTAGGACTTACTTTCTGGGGACCAGTTATTGTAATCTTCTCCCAGATGTAACATTGGGTACTAAGAAGTAGAGGGAAAGTGAAGTAGAATGTAAGAGACTACTATTATTAAAGTTTTTGCTTATTTTCCTATAGAGTTTTTGTCACCGTGGCTGTGCTTTTCAAAACGTATTCTTAATCATATTGTATGTGCAGTTGTATATCTTATTTTACACATTTATTCATAAGTATTTTTCATGTTTTTATATATTCCACGCAGACATCACTTTTAATGAATGTTTTTTATTCACATAGGGAGTCATTATGCTGTATGTTAGTTATTCTTACTAAATGATGGACATTTAGATTATTTCTAGCTTTTTAAAAATATTAAAACACCAACTATATGACCCTAACCCTTTTTATATTTAAGATAATTTCTTTAGGATAGATGCTGAGAATTAGAATTATGAGTTAAAGAATATAAACATTTTTAAGTCTCTTCCTACACATTAAAAATTGTTCTCTAAATTGATTTTTTTATAATTATATTTTACTATTTCAGAGAGTTTTTTTTTATTCTTGCCAGCATGTATTATTATTTTCTCCAATCTTTGAAAAGCTTCATAGGTATTGTTTTACTTTGCATTTCTCTAATCACTAGTAAGGCTAAACATTTTAACATGTGTTTATCCACTAGACTAGATATATTTCTCATTCGTGAATTGTGTATTCATTTCCCTTCTATTCTATTGGGAGGTTGTGCTTAGTTTTTTTTTTTTTTTTTAAATCATCAATTGTATCCACTCCCATGTAGCATCATCTATTCATCTTTGAAATATTTTTGTTTTTGTGTTGGATATTGGATATGTTAAATATAAATTTGATACTTTAAGAAATGGTTTGAGTATTTTTTTCCTTTATATTTAACTCTTTAATTCATTTGGAATTTATTATATTTTGGTGTATGATGTAAAAATCTAAATTCCTTTCCATGTTGACTTCACCATGTATTGATTAGTCCTTGTATTCTGTTATAAACATGTAACTCCTGCAATGTACACATGTTTGTGCATTTTCTTTTACAGGTTTGATGTCGGAGTTAAACATTATGATTGTATAGGGTAGTAGAGTGGAGCAGTAGGGGTCCTGTATAATAACAGTGATATGGGATTATGGGTAATTTATCTTTGACTCATTTAAATGTTACTTGTTTTATATACACACATACATATATATTTGTATGTACACGTACATTTACAAATACTCTCTCTCTCTATCCCTCCCTCTGTCCCCTCTATACTTCAGAACTATCAAGGAGCACTGACTATGCCTTATTGCTCAGTAACACATAGTCATCTATTCTCCTTTATAAATATGTTGGGTTTTTGTAGAATGTTCTGATTAGTGGTGGTAGTGCAAAGTCATGATGAACGCAGTATTGTGTACAATAATTTGCTATGTTAGGATATCACTTTGGGATTATTTAGTTTAGTTTAGTAATTTGATATGGTGCCAGTGTTTCTCCTTTAGGATTGACTACTGTGTCATTACATGAGTACTCATATTGCTACTTCCTCCTGAGATTTGTACTTGGGCATTAGAAATTTTTTTCCAGGGCAAAAATACAGTTAATATGCTTTAGGGTTGCAATTTCTCCTATTGTAATTGTTTAATTAGCTAGCTTGGGAGTTTTCTTCTCTCTTACTTAGCTTGAGAATTAATCCTTATTTCCTAACTTACGGCAGAATTATTGCTTTAAAAAATGTAAGAAGTTTTATTTTGTGTTCTCTTTGAAAAAAAATATTTATTGTGTAATATGAAGGGTATATAGAAGTTTGATGATCTCAGAATGAGATTCCAGAAGTCATAGTAGAAGAGGTGGAGGAAGAGATCATGGATATGGATAGGAATAGGTTATATTAGGACAGGTGTTATATATTACATCAACTCCAGGAATTAAACAGGTAGGTAAATGAGTGTAGAGAGGACTGTGCAGGTCTAAAGGTGTGAGTTACTGTTTAGCGATAGCTGATTATTTCCATGGGGCGAGATAGGCCTAAAGTTATCAGACTATAGTGGTTTTTTTTTTTTTTTTTTGAGATATTGGAACCTTGGGTTTTTGTGTGAATTCTCCTAATTTCTAAATATTTACAGATCACACATTTGTGACCTCACACTTAGGAGGTCGAGAGAGCATGTAGGGATGACAGTCTGGAGGATTATGGATGATTAGAGGGCTAGAGTGCAGTCACTGAGGTAAATAGATGTGAGGTATGATGGAATTAGTCCTCAGGGCCCATGAAATGGTGGTAGGTAACCAGATCTCTTTCTCTGGTCCTGAATGTTTCCTTCTGGATTTATTGACTCCTTGAGGCTTGGCCTGATATAATGCTACTCATGGCTAATGGTACTTCCCAAGACTTGCAATTTAGTGAGTACTAAAGAGAAGAATTATAGGAGAGAAAGGAATTTGAGAAAGGTCAGTGTGCTGCTGATGGAATGTTGTGGGTAGAAGACAGAGTTAACAAAGCCAAAAGGCAAGAGAGGATGGTGTGTTTAGGAATTGGAAAGTAATTCATTTCTTGTGACTGTCCTTCAATTTTAACATTATTTTATTTATCTCATCGCCATCCTAGTCAGTGTTTGTACAAAGTGAAGAAATAGGAACTGAATAAAAAGACCAATAAGTAGACAGCTGGTTGAATATAAAGCACAGTGATAGATGGATCTGTGAGAATAGAAGATTGCTGCTGTTGTTTAGTAGGGTCCTTTGTGCTGAATATTGGCTTTCCCATCAGAATAAAGATGTTAAGAGTATGCTTACTATATTTCTGTTCATGGCAAATGAATATGACGAATATCAGAATCAAGATTCTGGAGGATTTTTACAGAGTTTTGAATCTAGCTTTATCTAATAAGATTAAATTTTATCCTGAGTTAATGTGAAATTTCTACTCTTAAATCTCAAATAACTAATTGTAAATAGAGGATGGGAAAAGTTTATGAGGAATATACAGGGGCAAAAGGCAGTGCAATGAGGTCATTTAAGAAAGCCAAGGCTGTATGAATAGTTTAGTACTATTTTGGTATCTGGATGATGAAGATGTTAGTCTCATTTTGTTCTTTTTGGAGTACAACTGAAATGTTATATTCAGCATTGGGTGCCACAGTTTAATAGGATATAACTGAAGCAGACTATCTTCAGGGGAAAGAAAATAGAGTAGCTATCTAACAAGACACCATTGCATATGAAGGACTAAAGCTATTTTTAACCTGTAAAATAGAGAACTTTTGGGGCTATCAGTATAGTTTCATATTTAAAAGGGTTAAACATGGAAAATTGATTAGAACTGTAATGCTTTGGCACCAGGAGGGTAGCATTATATTAGATGGATGGAAGCTTTGTGGTTGGGGAAAGATTCAGGTACAGGAAGAAATGATGTGATGGAACTAAGATTTTTGAGCACATACTGTGTATGTATACTTTATGTATATTTCTGCCTTAGTTATTTCAGGCTATTATAACAAAGTACCATAGACTTGGTGATTATAAACACAGAAATGTATTTCTCAGAATTTTGGAAGCTGAAGGTCCAAGATCAGGGTGCCAGCATGGTTGGATTCTGGTGAAGGCCTTCTTCTGTGTTGCAGACTTTGTCTTCTTATATCCTCACATTGCTGCAAGAGAGAGAGAAAGGTCTCTGGGGTTTCTTTTATAAGGGCACTAATTCTATTCACGAGGGCTCCACCCTCATGAACCTACTGCCAAAGCCCTACTTCCTAATACTATCACATTGGGGTTTAGGATTTCAACATTTGAATTTTGGGGGGACATAAACAGTCCATAATAATTACATTATATAATCTTTATAACACCCAATACATTAAAAATTATTTCAAAAATAATTCAACTTTCTAAAAAATTAACTTTTTATAAAAATATTATTTAAAATTTACTAATTCCATATTTGCTTAAAACTTCATATAAAAAGCCAGTTCTCCACTTCAAATGGCTTCTATATCCCACTATTAAAACTAGCTAAAAACAATAAATGCATCTACAAGAATTCATAGATCACAAAAATAACAGCAAAAAATGACAAATAGAGGAACCTCAACTTTCTATACACTACATCTTTGTGTTTCTGGTGAGTGAATTTTCTAACCTTGGCATTTTCCCAATGCAAGGACCTCATGCACCAGGGACAAACTATATCATCTTCTCTCCAAAAAGAGAGATTGCATTGAAAAGATAGGCTTCTGCCAGGCTTCCACAGAGCACACTCTTCCAAGGTCATGCATGACAACTGATTAACACTTTTGATTAACAATTTATGTAGTTAACTTTATTGATTTTTTTTCCTTGAATGTAAAAATATAGTACTTTTTACTTGAACCTAAGTGCATCCAAAAAGCTTTTTTATCACAGGAATGATTTCTGTCGGTGAAACATTGGTTGCATAAGAGGCTATACAACATAGTTTGTTAAATTACAAAGGTTCCGCTCTGTGAGTGGCAAGTTATTATACAATCGAGCAACGTTCTCTGATATGGCACCAGTAAAGGAAGTACTGCTGAAATGCGGAGTGTTTTTAATATGTACATTTGCAGGGTCTTAGACTCAAATAGAGAAGGAATTTAGTTTGCAGTTTGTCCTGACTTTCAGTAACCTGAGAAGCAGAGATGAAGTGAGGATACAGAATAGCAGTCAGAACAGCTAAAGAAAAACAATAAGACACTGATTTTCTATTTTGCTTACTAAAAGTCCGTGCATGAATTCTGCCCCATCTTCTATCCTCATAACAGTTCAGAAAGCAGTCTTTCCTTCCTTAACCACAAAACATACAATAACTCATCTAATACTGCTTTCTTCCATAAATCTTCAACCAGTCCACTCTCTACAATAGAATACTTAATCAGCCTCATTAAATGGAAATTAAAGTTGCTTCTGAATACTAGCATCTATCTAATAAGGCATAGACAAGAGTCATCTTAATTAAGATCATTGCCCAGCAGGGATCAATCTTTATGTAGCCCGTAGCATAAGATTGAGAACATATTAGATGGCTAATAAACATACTTAAAAATAATATCAAAACACAAAGGAATTTTCTTCCATTTAAGTAGATTATAGTAGTAGGGGAGAGAAAAAGCTGTTCCTTCTTATACTTGGCAGTATGTGTAGAGTATGTCAATTAGATGCCAAAAATATTAACAGGTCATGATTTTGTCTTTGTCCTACTCCTTGGGAGGACAAAATTATTACACATAGAAAGAAACTAACATAGTGATATGTAAATAGCAAAGAAACATCATAGGCAATACATAATGAAGCTAATAGGAATAGGTAAAGATCACTGTTGGTGGAGTGGTCAAGGAAAGCTAAATAAGGGAATTTACAGCATCTCACAGTGTGAAGTGATTCCAAAATTGTCTTGTCTGACAACCCATTTAAGGATTGACTAATCTACGGAAGATACCTCTAAAAATTAGAATCTTATATCTTTTGGATGAGGCTAAATCATAAAATATTCCTCAATTTAGATTTGGGAGCTATTTCAACT
The DNA here is from genome assembly GCF_020740605.2 of Lemur catta. NCBI lineage: Eukaryota > Metazoa > Chordata > Mammalia > Primates > Lemuridae > Lemur > Lemur catta. The sequence goes on along the minus strand of NC_059131.1, from coordinate 56,172,989 downwards.
GTTTATCCTCAGATGAACTCTAAATACCATTAGGAGTCCTTGGAGTTCTCTTCAGACGGTATTTATTCTTTTCTTGATAAAACTAGCCTGATGAGTGCTGAAAGAGCCATTCACTTCTATTGTTGAATGTGAGTTCATCTACCAGAATGAATTTAAGATGGTTTTATATTTCATTTTTTCTTATTCTTTTATGTGAAAAAATATATTTTGAAATTTTTTATTATTTTTTTCTTGGTTTGGTGAAGTTTTCTGGGAGATAGGGAAAAACATAGCTTTAAATTACTTGATTTATATCGTAGTCCTGATATGGGAAAGGAAGGGCTACTGTTAAATTCTGAGTGAGGGTGAAATTCAGAAGGGAGGGATAGATTGGTAGAAACTTTGAAGGATAGCCAGAACATACAAGTTTGGTCTCTTTGAAACCATGAAAAAGTTATAGTTTTGTATAAACTACAGTAAATTCAATTGAAAACCATTGTTTAGTGTAAATGATGACCAAATGTGAATTGGAGATGCGAATAGTCCTGAAGATAGGTTTGTAATGGCTCTAATGTGGTAGTCTTGTAGCAATGAAAGGAGAATAGGAATATCCTCTGATATTTATATTAATACCATTCAGTAAAAGACCAACAATCTCAAGAGAATGTATGCCATTTGGGATCTTGAACAAGAGTATAGGAATTTGGAGATAATTGGTATGGCCTGGAGCCTTTCTTGGCAGATGCTAGCAAATTTTGGGGGGAAACAGTTCTCTTTCCCAGATGTGTTACATGGGAGAGTTTCTCATGAGCTGCTGGAATGAGGACAATGGGGGAAATAAGAAACCGATGTTTCCTTGCTCTCCTCAGGGACAGGAGGGGGGCCAGTCCCTCTCCAGAGTCTGGCAATAAATTTTGTGTGAGAGATAACTGAGCAGTGAACCTGCAGAGCTGTCTTTAAGGGTTCTGGACATATATTTGACTATGTAATTATAGACAAATATGAAAAGACTGTTTCAGTCTCATTTGGAATTTCATTAAGTGAACAAATGTTAAACAGTATTGAAAATCTTTTTTACATGTGCCCTTTTATATAAAAGAAAAACTACTGTATGTTCTTACACGTAGAAAAAGGTATGGAAAGATAGACCCCCAGGCTGTTATCTTTGATTAGGAGATAGAAGAGTGTAAAATACTGTGTGGATTCTATAGGCAGACAGTCCTATTTATATCCCAACTCTGTCACTTATAATTTGTGTGACCTCGTAACACAAGACACCTGACCTGTTGGTATCTGTTTCTTCTTTCATAGGATTGATATCAAAGTCAAACAAGGTAACATATGTACAGTACTTAGAATGGTGTCTGGCAAATGGTAGGTGCTATATAAATGCTTTTAAAATAAAATATAATAAGATTCTCTGATTTTGATCTGAGAGTAGAAAGTATAGAGTTGTTATTCATATCTACATTCTTTGTTCTTCATATCTACATTCTTTATTTCAGTTTCATTTCTGAGAACTAAAAACAGTAAATAGATTAAAATTCTCTTTTAGCATATAGTTTTTGGAGGTAGCCCATTACGTATGCTTCTACACACTGTAAGGACAGTATCAAAATTGACTTCTAGGTGTCTGGCTGCAATTGGCTAGGAGGATTGTGCACTTATCAAGAAGGAGATTATAGGAAGACTATAGCAAGAATAGGAATAGCAGTATTTACTTTCAAAGTTGTATTGCTTTTTGGAGGTATGAGGAGGTGGAGGCTTTAAGAATAAAAAGTTTTGAAATCTTTTGAATGGAGATATTTAGTATGAGATTAGCTAACAGATGAATAATTCAGTATTTGAGATTGACTGAGGTGCTGGTCAGGTGCTGAACCATTATGGGAGCAGATATACTTAGAGAAACCTTTGGAGTGCTGACATTTATAAAAGGCATGTTCCAATAACAGAGGACTTTGGAACTTTTCTCTAAGGAATTTAGCATTAGTTAATTGAAGGGCATTGTTTCACTGTTTTTTCAAATTTGGGGCCTAAATAGAGGGGTAATAGGGAAGATGCTAAACTCTATCATTGTGGTCCTTTTCTATACTTCCCATATAGCACTTACCCTGGTGTCTAAATAAATGGTGAGCAAATACTTAAAGAATATCTGTTTGAAAAGGTGCCAATAACTGATTTTGCCAATGTCTCTCAGGTCCTCTAAAGGAGTTGTAGGTTAGAGGTATGGATATGTGAATCTGTCACATACTTTTGTGGTAGTTGAAGACATGGACTTGGGTGGGAACACCCTGCTATACACTGAGAAGAGAAGAATGCTCAGGAAGACTTTTTTAGAAAAATGAATTTTGTTTTCATTTTTAAAAAAACTTAGGAAAAGTATTATATACATAAAAGCTATATGTAAGTGTACAGCTTAATGAATATTTAGAAACTGAACATACCCATGTGACCAGCATCCAGATCAAGATCCAGAACATTATTAGTGTCCTAGTAGCTTTTCTTTTGCTCCTTTCCAGTCCAGTCCTTGTCCACAAAGGGTAACACTTATCCTGATTGGGTCCCAGGGAATGCAGATGTTCAGCTTTAGTAGGTACTGCCAGTATTCCAAAGAAGTTGTACTAATCTGCAATTGTCCCAACAGAGTATGAGAATTCCAGGTGCTTCACATTCTAACTATACTTGGTATTTCCTATCTTATTAATTTTAGCCTTTCTTGTGAGTATGTAATAGTATCACATTATAGTTTTTATAATATTTGTATTTTCCTGATAACTAATCATGTTTTCATGTTTTTTGGCCATTTGGACATACCTTTTACAGAATGTTCACTTCCTTTTGCTTAGTATTAACAAGTTAGAGTTGTCTTTTTCTTAATAATTTCTGAGTCCTCTATATAGTCTAGATTTCGAGGAGCTTTTTAAACTTAGAAATTTGTGGGTCCTAACGTGTTTAGATTCTGATTCACTTGGTCTGGGGCAGGGTTGGGGAGTGTATTTTTTTCCTACTTCATTAATTTTTTTTTTTTTTTTTTAAGAGATGAGGTCTTGCTAAGTTGATCAGGCTGGACCTGAACTCCTGGGCTCAAGTGATTCTCCTGCCTCAGCCTCCCGAGTAGCTGGGGCTATATGTGCATACCACTGTGCCTGGCAACTGCATTAATTTTTAAAATGTTATTTATAAAATATAATCTTATAAACATTTCCAGTATATAAATTAAAATGAACCTGGTCTCCCCTTTCAATCCTATAATATTAGGGATAATCATTGTTAATTGTTTAGTATATACTTTAATAAACTTTTTTCTATACCTATGTAATCTTTTCCTCCCTCATTTTAAAAATGAAAGCTCTTTCTCCTCCCTCACTTAATGTGGCATGGATATCTTTCTAAGTTAGTTTACAAAGATCTTCAGCTTTTTTAAAAAAATATTTTTAAGGACAAATAATACCTCATTCTTTTTAGAAACACTTTTCTGGTATATCATAAGTTATTTACATGTTATCCTGTCTATGGATATCTAGAATTGTTTCTCCTTCCTCACTTTCGTTTTTGATGGATGGACTATTACAAACAATGTTGCAGTGAACATATTTATTTTTATTAGATATGATGCTTTTGCCAGCAAAACAAGTAAAAGAAAACACAACTCAAACTCTTTTATTCAAAAAAGGCATCTTTTGGATCACAGAGGAGGATGTCTAGAGTTATCTAGGTTGGTTTAATCCAGTGGATCCAACTTAATTTCTCTTTCTCTCTCTCTCTGGCTGTGTATTTCTCTAGCTTTGTTTTTAGGCTGTCTTTCCATGTGGTAGGAGAATGACATAGCATTTCCAGGTCTCATAAGTGCATAGCACAACCTTAAGAGGAAAAGAATGCAGCTCTTCTATTGGCTTTCCCTTGAGGGTAAGAAGATTCTCTTTCAGTAGCCCATCAGCAACACGCTCTTTTATTCCGTTGGCCTATATTAAGTCACATGCTAATTCTTGAACCAGTTCCTGTTATCAAGGTGATTTTAATTGCTAATTGGCTTAGACTTGGGTTCCTGATCCAATGATTGTGGTAAGGAGTTGGGATTACCTTTGCACTCAGTAGAGTGCTGGCAGTAGGGTTAGTGTCCAGAATCACCTTGACTAAATATAAAAGGGTGAAATCTTGAATGAGAAATCAAGGTTGAGAAGGGGAAGACAGTGGAGGAATGGATTTAGGTTAGGCAAGCAGCAATGTGCAGTGCATACATTTCTTTTCAATTCATGTTAATATTTCCTTGTTAGACATGAAACTTCTGGTTCAAAAAATATGCTTTAATAGACACTAATGAAATTGCTGTAAGAGACAAAATACCCCAGACAATTAGGGAGATGGTTTTCTTCAGGCTATTGCAATTGGGAGAGTGTTCAGGAATGAGGAATATTCCAAAAGGGAAAATCTTGTGGTGTTATATAAAACAAAAGAGTCAATGAACAAGGGTGGACGTGAGTCTTGGAATATGTGAAGACAGTATGGTCCTTTGTGGTTAGCCTTTTCTCAGAACACAATAGTGTTAACAGATTTCTTAATCTTCCTGTTATCCGGGAGCATAGGGCTTGGGTAAAGTTCAACTTGTCAGTCCCCATTTTTGTTCAAGATGAATATCATTTCTCATTGAACAGCTAAGGGGCAATCATAAACCTCCTGAGTGGGGTTAAACAGTGTCTGAAAAATAAAAGTAGTCTCTTGAGAATTCTTTTTGGTATTATTCCTGTAAAACCAGTTGAACTATCTGTTGAGAGTCTGTAGCAAAGATCAGGACCCTATAGGCTTGTGAAGATTAGGTTTCTTAAAAAGAAGAATGTCTAAAACAAAAAATATTAATATGAAAGATTGTATTAAAGAGCCAAATGTTGAATCAGTCCAGTGGATTTCTAGAGGTAGATGGAGGAAAATCTTTCGGTTTTACAGTACCACCGTGTTTCCTGAAGCTTTTGAGCTAGAATGTTGATGTTCTTGGTGATGTTGTCTATAGTCGTGGTTAACTCTTATATAAGGGCATGCATGACCTAAGGATTTTATGGGATTTTCTTAATAGTCCCAACATTGGCTTTTCCATGGAGAATCTCAGCTGAAGCATGTTCTGAAGTGATAATTCCTTCAAGGTTGTTATCAAATCACAGTTTCAGCTCAAGGAGATTCTTCAGGTCTTAGGAAAAAGAGTCAGCTGGGAGACAGCCTAGAGTCCTGATAGGGATCTGGGAAGTCAGCTTTTAGTTCTCAGTGATACAAAGGGATAAAAACTGGAAGAGTTAGTATGCAGGGTTATAGTATTAACAATTTGGACAAAGTAAGAGGATCTAGTCCAATTTATACTTGGGTACCAAAACTGGTTTATACACATAGTGGTGATGGTGTAGGGGAGGAAGAAGTCAACCAAATCTCTGACAGCCAAGACATAATTTGTATATCAATCAGTGAGTTATCTGCAAGATACTGCTGCAGTAACACCCCTAACATATCCTGCCAAATTTTGTGCTTTCAAATTCTTTGAATTTGGCCAAAGGATATATACTTTGTTGTTGTAGCCTCTGTACTTTGGACACTTGGCAAGCAAAACCCCTGGGGCAGAGGGGGCGGGTAGGGTACAAACCCTACACATTTGTTATACAGCTGTAATCTACTGGTAATTAAAGTACTTGCATTGACTGTTCAATCCCTATCATGTCTTTATGACTTAGATAGATTAAAAAAATGAGGATTAGCCTTGTATCCATCAAATTTGTCAGTAAGAAGAAAAAAAATATGCTTAGCTTTGCATTCTTTGTGTACTCTGCCTTCTTTGAGTGACATTTTCTAAGAGTGGATTTTTTCCAAATTAGTTTTATGTTTTATTTACTGTCATTTTCATTTGTATTCATAAGAGAATACATTGACATGTGTGAGTGAATATAAAATAGAGACTAAGGGCAGTTCCTAAGCAGCTTGTTCCAGCACTGGCATGTGAAGAAGAATGTTGTGGGTGTATTACATTCTAGTTTTGCCCCAGACTTGTCTTGTGACTTCAGTTAAGTCATTTTAACTGCTTGGATGTATTTTCCCAATCATCATCTGAGGTGGTTACATCCTAGCATAGATCGAAATTATGAGAACTGCCAGCAGAATCAGCAATTCTGGGAATGCTTGTTAAATACTTTGCAAGTGTGAGGAATTAACTGACCTTTTAGAGCTTTTAACAGTAGATTCTTGTATAAACTTTTAAGCTCAGTCTTCAGCCACAATTGACTTTGTATCACAATTGCATTTTTGCCTTCTTATTCTTCACAGTGTACCTGCTTTTTCTCAGCCTCATTGTTCTTAAAATAACATATCCCAAAAAGCTTGCTTCTGTGATTTCATCCCCTTCCATAATTGTGAGAGTATATATAAAATTCCTCAGGGGATAAAGAGATGGAAGACAGGATATCAATCTTTGTTTCAAGTCACCTACTTTTTGTTTGTTGACCTTTGCTGGTCTTGGGTGGAAATGTTTAGTGCTAGGTAACGTTTATAGACAGTTAATTATCTGTTCACACAATATGATTTTATGATTTTTTGGTCATATGTTTTTGGTTTATCAACAGAAGTAAAAGTTGAAAACATATTTTTCTCCATCCAGTTTTACTTGTGGATATTTGGAATAGTTTGTTACCCACATCTTTTGGTTTTTGACGGGGTTCTTGGCCTGAAAACGCTATGACCATTTCAGTATTCCACTATTTTTCTAATGTGCCCCCAAAGCTTCATTGTTGGGACTTTCCTTATGTAAAACATAAAAGTATTGTTGTTATTTTAAAAATTGCAGCCATTTTTAAAAAATTAAAATCAGTTGCAAACGATAAGGTCAGAAGTTTTTCCAAACTTTTGCCTTGAGCTGTTGTTTTTATTTTTAATTTTACGGAAACTAACTTTTTTCCTCATTATGAAAGTAATTGATAGTCATACGTCACTTAAGGACAGGGATAGTTCTGAGAAAAGCATCGTTAAACAATTTCGTTGTTATCCAAACATCATAGAGTCTACTTATACAAACCAGATGGTATAGCCTACTGTACACCTTGCTATATAGTCTAGCCTATGTTTCCTAGGCTACAAAACTATACAGCATGTTACTGCACTGAATACTGTAAGCAATTGTAACACAACTGTAAATATTAATATTTCTGTGTCTAAACATATGTAAACACAGAAAAGGTATAGTAAAAATACAAAGATAAAAAATGGTACACCTGCACTTACGAAGTTTGTAGGGCTGAAGGTTACCCTAGATGACTCAGTGAGTGAGTAGTGAGTGAATGTGAAAGCCTAAGACATTACTGTATACTACTGTAGATTTTATAATCACTGTATACTTATGCTGTATTAAATTTATGAAATATTTTTCTTTAATAATTAAACTTAGCTTACTGTAACTTTTTTACTATAAACTTAATTTTAAAAAACTTTTTGATTATTTTTTAATAACACAGCTTAAAACACAAACACATTATATAGCTGTTCAAAATATTTTCTTTTGTTATATCTTTAGTCCATAAGCTTTTTTCTATTTTTAAAATTATTTTTATTCTTTTTTACTTTTTAAACTTTTTTTTTTAAAAGCTAAGACACAGACACATTAGCTTAGGCCTACACAGGGTTAGGATCATCAATATCACTGTCTTCCATCTCTATATCTTGTCCCACTGGAAGATCTTCAGGGGCAATAACATGCATGGAGCTGTCATCTCCTATGATAACAATGCCTCCTGAAGGACTTGCCTGAGGCTGTTTTACAGTTAACTTTTTCTTATATAAGTGGTAGTACAATCTAAAATAATGGTAACAAGTATAGTATAGTAAATACATAAGCTAGTAATACAGTTGTTTATTATCATTGTCAAGTATTATGTACTGTAAATAATTTTAAGTGCTATACTTTTATACAACTGGCAGCGCAGTAGGTTTGTTTATAGCAGCATCACCACAAACAAGTGAATCATGCATTGTGCTTTGACTGATGTTATGATGGCCACAATGTCACTTGGCAATTTTTCAGCTCCATCATAATCTTAAGGGACCACCATCCTATATGTGGTCTATCGTTAACCTAATTGTCCTTATGTGGTGCATGACTGTATGTTCATTTCAGAAAAGTTGGAAAATGCTAAAAAGGTACGGTGAAGAAAATATGCATCATTAATCATGTATCATTCAGAAAGAGATTATTAGTACTTTAATAGATTTTATTCTTTTTAAAAAGATATATAAGCACAAATATTTATTAAAAATGTTTATAAATATAAATGAACTATTGGATATAGTTTAGTATTTATATTTTTCATTTGTTATGAAAGTTACACACACTTTGAAAGTTACCCACACTTTATATTCCTTTAGGGGTTACCCTAGAAATTAAAATGTACACCCTTGTGAAAGTCTAATATTAATCAAAAATTTCACCACTTTCCTAGATAATGGCTGTAGAACACCTAAATTCCATTTACCCTTTACTTGGTTTATGTGTTAATAGTGTTTTATATTTTAAACTTCGTTTTAATCCTACTGGACATTATTATTGTTTTATATAATGTTCATTTATATTTGCCTGATTTTTAGCTGTTTATTTCTTTCTCTCCATCTTAGACCTTTCATTTGAGATTACTTACCTCCTGCTTGAAGTTCATACTTTAGAATTTCTATTTGTGGAAGTCTGTCTTTAACTAATATTTTTAGGTTATTATTATTTGGTTTGGCCTGAAATTTCTTTATTTTATTCATATTTCTGAAAGCATATATGTAATTCAGGCAGTTATTTTCCTTGAGTACATTATGTAATTCATTCCACTGTCTTTTAGCTTCTATTTTTGAAAGTTTTTAGTCAGTTGTCAGTCTAACTACCACTACTAGTTTGAATGTAGTTAATCTTTTTTTTTCCTCTGTCTGCTTTTAAAATTTCTCCATGTTTTTGATTTTCAGCATGTATGGGAGTAGATTCCTTTTCACTTGTACTGTTTGGGCTTTATTGGGCTTCTTGAATCTATGGACTGGTGTCTTTCATCAGTTCTGGAAAATTCTCAGCCGTTATTTCTTTAAATATTGTCCTTGCCACAATTTCTCTGCATTCTCTTTCTGGAGCTTTAATTAAATGCTTATTAGATTAATTTTCTCTAAGCTATGTGTCTGTTATTTCTTACTCTATATTTTTCATCATTTCTCTCTAATTTATTGTACATAATTTCTTCTGATTTATTTTCCAGTTAACTTCCTTCTTTTGCTGTGTACTATCTATAAATGATATAAATTGAATTTTAAATTTCAGTTGTGTATTTCATTTCTAGAATTTCTTTTGTTTCCTTAAATCTGGGATATCTTGTCACTCCCCCACACCCATGCCAAATAGTTTCTTATTTCTAGGAGATATTGTCAACAAGTTTTTTTTTTTTTTTAAACAGAATAAAACTAGTTATAGTATCTGTGCCTATTAATTCTAAAACCTGAAGTCTTTATGGATGTTATTCTACTTGTTCATACTCAAAGATTTTGATATTCTTTTTTTTTTTTTTTTTTTTTTTGAGACAGAGTCTCACTCTGTTGCCCAGGCTAGAATGAGTGCCGTGGCCTCAGCATAGCTCACAGCAACCTCAAACTCCTGGGCTCAAGTGATCCTTCTGCCTCAGCCTCCTGAGTAGCTGGGACTACAGGCAGGCGCCACCATGCCTGGCTAATTTTTTTCTATATGTATTTTTAGCTGTCCATATAATTTCTTTCTATTTTTTTTTTTTTTTTTTTTAGTAGAGATGGGGTCTCGCTCTTGCTCAGGCTGGTCTCGAACTCCTGAGCTCCAACGATCCACCCGCCTCAGCCTTCCAAAGAGCTAGGATTACTTGACTCTGTTTACTCTTGAAAAGTAATGTGTGTGTGTGTGCGCGTATGTATGTGTGTGTGTGTATTCCCTGAATCCTAGGATGAAAGTTCCTTCTTCCAGAAATGAATTTGTTTGCTTCTGTCAAGTGTCTAGGAGCACTTCCAGTAAGGAATTTTCTTAAAGCAAACTCACATGGTCCATCCAAGCCTGGGCTCCCAACCTTTTGAGGGCTTGGCTATGAGCACAGCTTTTTCAGCATCTTTTTTATTTTTCTTTCCTTTATTTTCCTTTCCCACTGCCACCCCCCTACCTGACTCTTTTCTTAAAAGTTCTGTTCTGTGCTGCACAAAGGCAGTCTTCCCTGGATTCCTCTCTGGTTGAGATGGGAAAGATTTAGTTATGATGTATCCTTACCTCTAGGGTGTAGTCCATTGGAGCTTTGTGTGGGAGACAATTTTCTATAAGACTCCTCATCTTGGATGGACTTGAGACTTAACTTCTGCCCTCCTTCTCCTTTCAGGCCTCCAGACTGAACCACAAGTGTCTAGTTTGTAATTGATAAATGCCTTCAGTTCATTGGCTTTAGGGCTCTAGTATTCTCCTTAGTTCTTTGCGTATAAGTGTCTTCCTGGAATTTTTCCTTGTGGTTCCACAGTAGTTTATTAGCGTTTCAGTGCTTTTGACTTGATGTTTTAAATATTTTAGCTAACATTTTTACTTATTTTAAGTTCTTCATTACTGAAAAAGAATTTCTGTTGTGATTTGTTGTTGTTAGTGTTAATTCAGTTTCTTAGAAACTGTATTTGTTGATACTGTGGTCCTTCTGAGAAAATTTATGTTAGCTTCCATCCAGTGTTTGGGGGATGAGGGACACTGATTGCTTGAATCTGATTTAAATTAAATTCTCAACTTCGTGTTTCTTGAGCCCCAGACCCATATGCAGGCTGTTCAGTGGCAACAAATACTTTTTTATTCCCTGATCCTCTGCCCTGCTTCTGCTTCATGAAGAGTCAGTGTGGAAGCAGACGTGTGTCTGTGTGATATGGTTTTGTGGTATATATATATATTTCTCTAGTTCATTTTTTATTAACTGTCTAGCCCTTTGTTCTTAGCACCTTTTTACCAGCATCTCCAATTCAGTTTCTTGTCCTGCATGAGCCCAAGGCTTTATTTCCTGTCCACTTTGTGTATTCATTAAAAATGAAGCTCTAGGCCAAGAGCTGACAAACTGTTTTTTTGTAAAGGGCCAGATAGAAAATATTTTAGACTTTGCAGGTCATATAGTCTCTGTTACAACTATGCTTTTGTGGTTTGTGGAAAGCAGCTGAGGATAATACTTAAATGAATGAGCATGGCTGCGTTGCAGAAACCTTTATTTATGGACACTGAAATTTGAATTTTGTAGAATTTTCATTTGTCAAGAGAACTTCTTTGTTATTTTCAACCATTTAAAGAATTTAAAAACTATTCTTAGCTTATAGGATATAGGCCAGATTTGGCTGTGGGCCATAGTTGTCTGACCCCAGCTGTAGAGCACTAACATATTTTTCCTTCCTGCTGCTCTAACTTTTGGGCCTTTAAGAATTTTTGTTCACTTCCATACAAGGTCAGGCATGAAATTAAAGAGCGTTTTTCTATTTACCCAGTATTTTAGGTGTTTTGCATTGGGAAGATTTCAGGATATATGTTGCCAGTTTCGTATATATTTCATCAGTTGATATTAAGTAATATATAATGAAACATGAAGAAAAAAATGACTAACCATTTCTTATTTTAGATTTTATGACCCTGTCTGATATCTATTTTACACTTTGTTTTTGTATAACTATAAAAGTATATGCACCTTGATTTTGTTGTGTGTTTACTTAATTTTTTTTGACTTTTTAATACATATTTGCTATCTCCATATTATTTTACTGAATATATAATATTGTTTGTTTACTCAATTAACTTACTTATTTGGGCATTGGAGTTTTTTTCCCAGCAGTTTTTTGTTTTGTTGTTGGTGGTTATAACTGAGTATAGCCATTAAAATAAATGAAAATAGTTTTTGTCTCCCTTCTTGTTTCATTTTGCTAAGATAGTTTATAAGCATTTTCTCCTCTTTTTTTTAAAGTCTGTCAAATTTAGCATTGGGGTGTTGTATACCAACTTTAGTGACACTAATGTTAATAAGTTCTGATAACTCAGTACTATCGGACCAGCCAGTTTATAAACATTTAAAGGGAGGATTATGATCATCCTGAAGACAGGATCTTGTTTTATTGCTTTTTTCACTCCAAATGACTTCTACCCAGCAAATGCCTGCTTAATAAAATGTTTTGTTATATGGACACTGATCGTTACTACAGAAAAGACATTGAGATGTTTAACTCTGATTTTATTATCATTAAAATCTCTTGAGTTGTTTGTCCTTAGACCTTTTTTTCGATAGAATTGTTCCTCTCCCACCCATCCCAGGGAATTGAAGCTGACATTTGTTGTAGCTTGAAAAATACCAAATATTATTTAGCTGCATGACTTTCTTAAAAATATATTTTGTTATTTTTTAAGACATCCAAGAAGAAAACTTTTGAGTATAGACATCATTTCTGCAATGTTTGGAGTATATACATGTTCTTAGAAGAGAAAACTCGAAACAGTGGGGCTTAAGCAAATACAGAGTTTTATTTTTCTCTTGTAAGGGAAGTATTGAGGTAGGCAGTTGCCCAGGGCTGATGAAGCAGCAGTATGATGCTAATTGAGGCCCAGGTTTCTTTCATCTTTCTGCTTAGAAATCCAAATCCAGTTGTAGTTTTTACCCTCATGCTTTATCTTCTCATAATTTGCAATTCTATCTCCAGCAAGAAGAAAAGGAGAAGGCAAGCAGGAAAGGAGATTATAAGCTGAGTTGAATCTTTCCCCTTTTGAAAAGTATTCCTAGAAGCATCACCTAATGACTTTTACATGCATCTCAAAATGTAGTTTTTTACCTGTGCACACTGCCACCCCTAACAAGTTTGAATTCTGTTATTATGGAAGAAGGAGGATAGGCAAATACCAGCATCTGCCTCATTTAGGATATTATTTTTATAGAAACATCAAAAGAGGTCATACTATTGAAATTTTTGCTTCTGAGGCACAGTAATGCTCATCATCCTTGGTGTAGCAAGATGAGAATTTTAAGAAAAGCCAACGTGTGAAACATTTAAGTTTAATTTACATTTCTCTTTCTCTGCATTATTGCCAGTATAATTGTGCATGTGCATTTTACAAGATTTAGCTCATTCTATTTATACAGTTTTGATCCTAGTTTTTATACTTAAAATGTTATATAATAAGCTTTTATCATATCATTAAAATTCCTTTTAATTATTTTTGAAAGCTTCACATAGCATCTCATGATATAGGTGTACCATAGTTTGTTTACCAACTCTCCTGGCATTAAACATTTAATTAGTTAGTTTGATCATCTATTTATTTATGTAATTATAAATTCGGGAAAGCAATTTTAGATTTATAGAAAAGTTTCAAAGATAATATGAAGAGTTCTTCTACACCCCTCACCCAGTTTCCTTATTGTTAACATCTTATATTTGTCAAAACTAAAAAATCAGTTGTGGATGGGACATCACTATTAACTAAACTCCAGACTTTATTTGTATTTCACTGGTTTTTCTATTAATGTCCTCTTTCTATTCCAGAATCCAATACATGGAGCAAATTGTTTAGTTATCATTTCTCCTCAGTCTCCTCTGTTCTGTGACAATTTCTAACTCTTTCCTTGTTTTTCATGACCTGGATAGTCTTGAGAGGTGCTGGTGTATGTCTTCCATTTTGGGTTTGTCTGATGCTTTTCTCATGATGAGACTGGAATATGGATTTTTGGAAAGGATACCACAGAAATGAAGTGCCCCCCCCCCCCCCCTTTAAAATCACATCATTTCAAGGCGTTCGTGATATCCACACGACATCATTGTTGCTATGAACCTTCATCACTTCAGTAATGAAGGTGGTGTTTACCAGGTTTTTTTCACTGCAGAGTTTTTTTCTCTTTTCCTCCTCTCTTCTTTGGAAGTGGGTCACTAAGTGCAGCCCACACTTAAAGTGGTGGGCTGGGGCAGGGTCAGGGAGGTATTAAACTTTACCACTTGAGTATATTAATAGTATCTATGTAAATTATTAGGCATTCTTTTGTAAGAAGCATTCATCTCTTCTCTACCCACCCTTTCCCACCTCCCATTAATTTATATCAATATGGACTCATGTATATTGTATACTTTGGGTTTTAATCTAATACTGTGCTATTTATTTTGTTGCTAGGCTACTGAGAGTTCTTTCAGGGTGCTTTCTGTGTCCCTATAGTATAGCCCCATCTTTTATTTTTTGAGCAATTCCTTAATCCCTGGCCCACTCCAAGAATCATCCATTTCTCCACATAGTACTTGGAACTACATTATTAGAGTTTGATATTTAGAAAACAAAATCTGGTTGGGAGTGCTCATTGCTACTGAGGTGCCATTGCTTCTAGTCCATCTCAGTGGACAGAGCTAGGTAATATATGTTATATTAACCCTTGTATACATTTAGTTTTTTTATGTCTTTATAATGGTTTGACTATTTTATTATTATGAAATGTACCACTTTATCTCTGGTAATATGCCTTGTTTTAAAGTTCATTTGCCTGATATTAGTATAGCCATACCAGCTTTTTAAAAAAAATGATTACTATTTGCATGGTGTATATTTTTCTACCTTTTTACTTTAGCTTTCCTGTGTTCTTCTATCTAAAGTCTGTTTTTGGTAAACAGCATAGATTTGGTCATTGCCTTTTGTATTTTTAAATCCATTTTGGTAATGTCTTTTAAAAGGTAATTTTAGTTCATTTACATTTGTCATAAATTTCTATATGGTTGCATTTAGATCTTTCATCTTGTTTTTTTATTTGTCATATTTCTTCTTATATTCATTTTTTCCTCCTTTCCTGCCTTCTTTTGGATTCATTGAGCATTTTCTAGAATTCCATTTCATCTTCTCATTTGACTTTTTACCTATATCTAAATTTTTAGCTATAATTCTAGAAATTTAAATATTTGTTCTTCACTTATCACAGCCTGCCCTTAATTCATATACTAGTTAAGAAGCACTTTACATACTTCACAACAGTACAATCCCATTTAACTCCACTCCCATTCCTTGTGGTATTGGTGTATTACATTTTACTCCTATGTATTTTACAAACTCCATAATATATTATTACTATATGTTTTTTTTTAACAGTAATCTTTTAATAAAATTTAAAGAATGTTTTTTATATTTAGCCATCTATTTATATTGTTTGGTACTCCCCCCCACTCCCTTGCTTTGTACTGGCCTCCCATCTGGGATCGTTTTCCTTCAGCCTGAAGGAAATTACTAGTTTATTATAGTACAGGTCTGCTGGAACAATTTATCTTGGCTTTCACTTATCTAAGCATGTGTTTAGTCCACCTTCATTTTTAAAGGATATCTTTACTAGACATAAAATTCTGTGTTTATTTTTTCTTCTGCACTTTAGACATGTCATTCCATTGTCTTCTGCTTCCATTATTTCTGATAAGTCAGTTGTATTCTGATTTTTTTCCTGAATATAATGTGTTTAATTTTTGTATCTTCTCTTAATGTTTTTCCTTTATTGTTTGCACAGAGTTGACTAGGTGTGGTTTTTGTTGTTGTTTTGTTTATATGTTTTGGTTTTTATATGTCTTGGTGTTTACTGAGCTTCTTGGAATTCTGGCTTGAAATCTTTTTATCAATTTGGAGAAATTTTTGGCCATTGTCTCCTCAAATATTTCTTCTATCTTTTGTCTTTTTTTTCCTTCTGGGAATCCAATGATACTTCTATTATACTGCTAAATATTGACTCATTGATCCCTGGTCCTTTTTTCTGCACTTTAATAGTTTGCGTTTATTAATGCTTTATTCTAGTTTGTTCAGTCTGCTTTTAGGAAGATCCAATACATTCCTCATTTCAGATATTGTACTTTTTAATACTAGATTTTCTATTGGGTTGATTTTGGAGTTTTCGTTTCTCTGCTGAAATTGTCTGCTTTTTTCTCGTTTCATCTAAATCAGCATTTCCTCTAAATTCTTTACATAATTACTGTAATTATTTGAAAGTTTTTGTCTGCTAATTTGAACATCTATTAATAGGTCACCTGGGGGTCTATTTCTGTTGCTGTTTGTTCACTTGATTATTATGAGTCCCATTTTTGTGCTTTATTTCGTGTCTCATAAGTTTTGATTATTTGCTTTTCCAACAGGGATTTGCAATAAGCACTGTGAAGCTCTAGATCTTTCTGCTTTTTGATACCACCCCTATCTTTTCATATCTCACCTGTGGATGGAGGTGGGAAGTAAGTAGGTAATTGGAAAGTGGGAATAACTAGCTTTGTGTTTGAGACTTCTCTAGATTCTAATCCCCCACACCAGCTTAAGTGTCATTATTAAAAATTTGATTTCTCCTTTCTCCAACAATGTTCCTTCATCCGTGGTAGACTTACTCCCCTTTCTGCCTGTCACCTAGACTTGATATCTGTCCCTAGTGATAACAATGGATGCCAATCTCTGCTAAGACAGGACGAGCTTGTCTCTTTCTGGTACTTTATTGTCGAGTTACCCTGCCCCCTCATATCCACATCTCTTTTAGCTTTTTAGAGAATTAACTTTTTTGCACTTTTTTATTATTCATTGCTGTTATTGGTATGGTGAGTGCAATGGTCTTTGTAGTCTTCTACAGCATAACTAGAATTGAAACTCCTTTTTATTTTTTGAATTTAGTTTTTAAAAATTTCTGTCAACTTTGACATTCATTGCTGAAATGTTAATGTGAAGGGAAAGTACCCCTAAATCTATTTGCTACTGTTTGTGTGTAAACAATGAAAGAAATTATAAAGAATCTTTGGTGCTTGAAGCTCTGACTTGGGTGGGGCAAAGGCAATATATGTAACCTAAACATTTGTACCCCTGTAATATGCTGAAATAAAAAAATATTGATAGAAAATAAAAATAAATTAGGTTTGAGTATGAAAAAAAGGAATCTTTGGTTCAGTAAAGCTTGTATATATAGTTGACTATTTTGGGGAGGAGATTGATTTTAACAGGATGAATTAGGTTACCGATGAACATTAAAATTAAGGAATACAATGGTCTTTTAGTTCATAAACTACTCTTAATGATTTCTAGGATCAATGACTTTGCATCCCTTTACAAAAAGGCTATTCTGAAATTTAACTATCTTTAGTATCTAGAAATCTTGCTAAACTTTATTGTTTATCCCTTATTCCCTGCTTTTTAAACTTGCCTCCCTTTAATATCTTCTTTGTGATGGTACAGAGTAACTTATTAACGTCTTTCAGCTTTTCCAGGTTCCGTAAAGGTTCAGGCTTTTGTGTACCAAATATTAATGCTCCATTCTGACATTCATAAAGCTCAAGAGTTCATGGATGGAATTGTTAGAATCTTGTTTGTTGTAGTTTTTTTTTCATTTATTAGCATCATGCATTCAGTTCTAAACAGCATTGTTTAGTTCATTAAAACTTATTTTTTTTAGATTATTTATTTTCCTTTAATTTTTTATTTTTAATTATTATGAATACATAATAGTTGTATATCTTTATAGGGTACATGTGATGCTTTGATACAGGCATACAATGTGAATTAATCAAATCCGGGAAATTGGAGTATCCATCACCTCAGGCATTTTTCATTTTTTTTGTGTTAGGAACATTCCAATTCCACTCTTTTAGTTATTTTAAAGTATAGCCTAACTTATTGTTGATTATAGTCATTTTTTTGTGGTATCAAATATTGTTCATTCTATCTAACTATATTTATCTTTATTCCCCCTTCTCCATTACCTTTCCTAGCCTCTAGTAACCATCATTCTATTCTCTGTCTCCATGTGATTGATTGTTTTAATATTTAGCTCCCACATGTGAGTGAGAACATGTGAGATTTGTCTTTCTGCACTTGGCTTATTTCACTTAATATATTGTTTTTTAGTTCCAACCATGTTGTTGCAAATGGCAGGATTTCATGCTTTTTGGGGCTATATAATATTCCATTGCATATATATATACTACCATTTCTTTATCCATTCATTCATTGATGAACACTTAGGCTGATTCCCAATCTTGGCTATTGTGAATAGTGTGGCAATAAACATGGGAGTGCTGGTATCTTTTTGATATACTGAATTCCCTTTTTTTGGAGATATACCTAGTAGTGGCATTGCTGGGTCAAGTGGTAGTTCTATTTTTAGTTTTTTGTTCTGTTACTGTTCTCCATAGTGGTTGCATTAATTTACGTTCCCCTTTCTCTACATCCTTGCCAGCATTCGTTATTGCCTGTTTTTTTGATAAAAGCCATTTTAGCTGGGGTAAGATGATACCTCATTGTAGTTTTGTTTTGCATTTTTCTGGTTAACTAATGATGTTGAGCATTTTTCATATACCTGTTGGCCATTTTTATGTCTTCTTTTGAGAATTGTCTATTCAGATCCTTTGCCCATTTTTAAACTGTATTATTTGATTTATTTTCCTATTGAGTAGGTGGAGCTCCTTATATATTCTAGTTGTTAATCCATTGTGAGATAGTTTGTAAATATTTTCTCCCATTCTGTTGGTTGTTTCTTCACTTAGTTAATTGTTTCCTTTGCTTTGCAGAAGCTTTTTAGCTTGATGTGATCCCATTTGCTCAACTTGGCTTTGGTTGCCTGTGCTTTGGGGCTACTACTTAAGAAATCCTTGCCTAGACCAACATCCTGAAGCATTTTCTCAGTGTTTTCTTTTAGTAGTTGCAGGTCTTAAATTTAAGTTAGTAATTTATTTTGATTTGATTTATGTAGATGGCAAGAGATAAAGGTCTAGTTTCATTCTTCTGCATATGGATATACAGTGTTCCCATTACTATTTATTGAAGCGACTGTCTTTTCCCCACTGTTGTCAAAGATAAGTTCACTATAGATGTGTGGATTTATTAATATTTCTGGGTTCTCTATTCTGTTGCATTGGTTTGTATGTCTGTTTTTATGCCAGTACTATGCTATTTTGGTTACTACAGCTCTGTAGTATAATTTGAAGTCAGGTAATGTGATTCTTCCAGTTTTATTCTTTTTGGTTAGGATGAATGTCATTGGTATGTTGATGGAGATTGCATTGAATCTGTAGATTGCTTTGGGTAGTATGGATATTTTGACAGTCTTTCTTCTTCTAATCTATGAGCATGGAATATATTTCCATTTTTTTGTGTCTTCTTCAATTTCTTTCATCAGTGTTTTATAGTTTTCATTATGGGAATCTTTTATAAACTTGTTGTTTTTGATGATTGCTTACTATATATTTGCTGAATTTATATAAAATGATCCTGCCTTCAGATAATATTGCATTTGTTTTGTCTTATTTGTGATAATTTCCTCCATGTTTTTTGTTCGCTGTGAATTGGAATTTTTTTCTCTCAATGTAATATCACTTTTATACTTACTCCTTTCATTCTATCATTTAAGTGATTATGGAAATTTTAGGTCTAGGCCTCTGACCACCCACTAGAAAACCATACTAAAGTCCTATCTGGTGTCTGTGAAATTTGGAGAAGTCTTGTGTGTGAATTTTCAGTTAATAGGCCAGCTGTCTAATAGTATTTACTTCTTAGGTTGTCACATTGAATAAAATCAAATAGGTTCAGGTTATTATGGGCTGCCTCCCTTTTTTTAAACCTATATCTTTCTTCTTCATGCAGGGGCATTTAATTGACCCAATATGTTTTATGGAATCTTTGAAAATTTCTTTATGCATTAATACAATGTTTTCTGAATTTAGAAGAATTATCATGTTATGAATTGTCCAATTACCATGTAAATCCCATTAAAAAGCAGACTTATTTTTTTCTGTGTATGCATCAGGGAATGACTTACTCTACCCTAGACTATGCCTTGGACTCTAGGAAATACAAAATATGGTTTTTACGCATTCACCCTCATACTTGGATTAAGCATTATGCAACATTTCTAAAAAATGTATTTCTTGAGAGACAGTTTCCAAAACTTAGATGATTTTTAAAAATTGGGTAAGTGTCTGTATAATTTATACACAGACTGTGTAATTTATACAGAAAAGAAGTTTATTTGGCTCACAGTTATGGAGGCGGGGAAGCCCAAAGAGTATAACTCTGGGAGGTGGTGAAGGGCTGAAGATAGAAAGAGTGTATGAGACAGAGAGGAAATCAGGTTGAACTCATTCCCTTTTTTTTTTTTCTAAGGATATTAATGCTTCCATAACTAACCCACTAACTCCCTCAATAACTAACCCACACTGTGATAACATCATTAATCCATTTGTAGGGCAGAGACCTCATCACCTAATTACCACTTAAAGGTCCTGCCTCTCAACACTGTTAAAATGGTGATTAAATTTCTACATGAGTTTTGGAGGGGACCTTCAAACCATAGCAATAGGTATGGTTATATCTTCAATAAGTTATCAGAGAAAGACTATCCTGATAACCCGGGGAAATAACTTGAGATCTAGCATTAGATTTAGTTGAAATCTAATCCTATTTGGAAAATAAGTTTGTTATATTGTATTAATAATTTTTTTTTACTTTCTTTTCTTTTCTCCCTCTTTTTTTTTTTTTGAGACAGAATTTTACTCTGTTGCCCAGGCTATAGCACCATGGCATCAGCCTAGCTCACAGCAACCTCAGACTCCTGGGCTCAAGCAATCCTCCTGCCTCAGCCTCCCTAGTAGCTAGGACTATAGGTGCGCACCATGCCTGGCTAATTTTTTCTGTTTTTAGTAGAGATGGGGTCTTGCTTTTGTTCAGACTGGTTTGAACTCCTGACCTCAAGCAAGCCTCCTGCCTTGGCCTCCCAGAGTGTTAGGATTATAGGCATAAGCCATCGTGCCCAGCCTCTCTTTTCTCTCTTCATTGATTGCTCCACCTATCTATTCCTTAATCTTTATTAATGCTGTTCTGAGAATGGCAATATGTTAAAAATGTCATGAGTTTAATAATGAGAAAATGATTTCACTAAAATAAATTTCTTGTTTTGTTGTGTTGTATTGCCTTAGCCATGAGGGTGATTTTTGGAATATTTGTTTGATTATATCTGGATAACATTAGGTTAAAGAATGCGAAGGTACTGTATTTTGGATTCCTTTGGAATAGGATAGGTGGAAGTTTGTACTAATATGGAGTAGACTTCTTGTGTTTACTTCATAAGCCTGTCCAATATTGTATGTGTGTGTGTTTATTTACTTATGTAAGATACAGATACAATCATCTAGTGGTAAATGACCTAATTGGACCCATGAAAGAGTTCGTTTAGACAGTTGAAAGAATATAGAATACTTTGTTTGAAAGCTACATTGGTTAAAAATGGGACTACTTACTATTGGCTGATCTAGAAAATAAATTGTATTAATGCATAATAACTACATCTGAGTAATCTTTGTTTAGTTCTCTCTCTCTCATTCATTCCACTGATGGCCTGTAGAGGGCATTACATGCATAGTAAATATAGCTTTGTATTTTCAATTTTCATCTGAAGCCATTTAGTCATTTTATCTAAAGTCAAATAAGGTGAAATATGTTCCGAGTTATTATTCACATATTCTATGATATGTCATAAATATCAAGATTGTTATCTTTATGATATTGGGTCAAGGTAAAAGATAGTTATGAAACTAAAATTAAATTACAATGAATTTTTTGTTGCAGCAACATTTTCTTTAATTGTCATTTCCTCTTCTCTGAGGACTAAATGAAGAAAGTAGGGTTAAAGGGATTTTGAGTAGATATAAATAAACCTTCGTGAGAGTTTGTTATCCTCGAATGGTTTGATTGATGATGTAGTCTTCAATATACGTGTGCTAGTCTTATCTTTCCTGAGTTGCCACAGCAGTGATTCTTGCCACTGAGCAAACAAAAAAAGAGTAAAGGTTTCTTCTTATTGTAGATATTCTGTGAACTTAAAATGCAAAGAAAATAGTTTAGTTCCTTTATCTTTGATATGAGTTAATATGATATAGTGAGAACTAGTACAAACTTATAAAATGCTTTTCCTCTGGGTTAAGAGAGTGATTATATCATGAAGATAAGAAGGGGAAGAGATTATTAGATGGGACTGGAAGTTGTGAAGCCCTCCCCAGTTTCTCTTTACAATGTAAACTGATTAAGCAACATGCCTTTTAATCCTGGGACTAGTGATCCTCTGTAAGTTGGAGATTCTTAGTTGTAACCTTTAATGGTTGTGTTTTGCTTTCAAATTTTATGAGATTCTTAAGTGTATAGGAGATGCTTATATTTTGTACACATATAATTGAATAATTAGATATTAATATGGCTATCATTTTTAATGGTGTTTAATTGTCAGTAATGGGGAAACTGAGTAAATGAATAAGTTATTCTGAAGAAATAATATGTGTATAAGCTAGTCTTTACAGAAAACTTTAACTAGGAAGCCTTTTTCTCTTCAGCCCAAGAATGTTTTCATGATTTTTCTAACTCTGTGGTATAATGTAGGCCAGATTCAGAATCAAATAATTTTAATATAAGGTGGTCTGGATATGATCAGTAAAAGAAGTACAATTATTATGCACATGAGAGTATAATTGTAATGATTAAGGGAACAGCCAGTTTGCCTTCAAATTTTGGTTCTACCACTCTCTGGGATTTGTAACCTGTAATCAAATAAAGCACTGCTCTAAACTTTAGTTTCCTCTTCTTTAAAGTGAGAGTAACAAAAGTATCTACTTCACAGAGTTGTTTGAGATTTAAATAAAGTAATCCAGATTATGTGCTTAGTATATAGTACCTGGTGCATAAAGAACATTCACAAACATTATCATTATTGGATTCTTTTTTATAATGTTTTTAAGGCTCAAAAGGATGGCAGAATTTTGCTCATTTAAAGGGTAACATGAAAATTTCAAAGTATCTTTGAGGAATCTGAAACTAGAATTTATTCACAGTTTTTTTTTTTTTTTGTGGGTTTAAGGCTATGAATAACGCTAACTCTCAGGGGGAAATCTGCAGATTTATTTCAATAACACTAACTTTGAATTTTGTATTATACTTCTTCCTAAAGTGGTTAGAGTCATTAAATCATTTGGGGAACCCAGAAGATCAGTGTGACAAAAATTTCCATCAGCATCAAGTGACCAGGGACTAATGAATCTGAGATGATTTTTTTTTCTGGCACAGTTAATAATTGTTCAGAAATGATCCTGATGGAACATATACATGAAAAAACATTGTAACAGATCAAGATTCCAGTCTTGATATTAAGGTGGTGGGGAGAAAGGACTATAAGGGAAAAATGTAGTGGGTGGGGGAAGTCCTTGAAAAGATGTTAACTTGGGTAAGGGAAATACCAGTATCTCTGTGGTCTTTCAGGAACAAAAAACATCTTTTGTAGAGGGCCTAGTGTTTGAGCCAAGATACAAAGTGACCTTCATGGCTGGCTGGCTCAACCTCCAGTTTTCCTAGGGAGAGTCAGTCAGCATTGCTTCAGTGCTTATCAGTGGGAAGCAAGGAAATGATGGTTGAAGCAAGGAATGACTGTTATTTCTCACCAGCAGATAGGTACACACCACTGACTGAAATGATTCAGCAGTTTAAAGTTGAGAGCTGTGAGACTTTGTGAGTTACACATGGGGAACACGGGACCCAGGAGGGTCAGCTCTGTGGGAATACTTCTGGGATTGCTCTATTCCCTCTTGCTCTGAATCACAAGCTGATGTACAACTGTAGGCTTTTTCTTCTTTTTCCCCTCACTCCTAACCCTATCCCCAAGGTTCCTTGACTATTTGTAATAGAGTATTCTAGATAGCAGCAGGTAAAAATTTTTTGGTGCTGGGGGGCCAGGGGTGGGGACTGGAGAATAAGGAAGGTGTTTCATCTATCCCATCAGTGTTTAAAGTACTTCCAGTTTAAAACTGACATTATTCTATTCCACCCTCATTCCCTGGAAAAAAACAGGCCTCTTGTCTGGATCTTTTCGTTTTAATGATTTCCATGAAAAGGCTTTTACCCAGGCTCTGACATGACTGTCAGAACACACATTTAAATGCGAGAATACTTAAAAGGCTATTGATATTCCCTGGTGGAAAAGAAAGTGCTTTAAAAAAATCCATCTGTTCATACACAAGTTAACCCTGACTATTTTCTTTCCCTCCTCCTCCTATTATTTCTCCTCCTCCTCCTTTTATTTTTTATTTTTTTGTATTGGTCAAAGACTCAGGTTAATGCCGGACCCTCAATTCAACAAAATTTATGTGTCACCATCTTCTAGAAGCTGTCATTTTTATACATTGATGGCTGTGATTAATTTAATCCAGATCCAAGTATGTGAGTGGGGAGAAAGAATGCTTAATTTGGATCTAAGGCTGCTGTTTGGTCTCAACAGACCACTGCTTTTTAATCTGGGGCTCATCTCTCTTTGTGTGTCTTGGGTATGTTAGCAGAAGTCAGTAATCTGTGTGATAAAATAATGCTATATACAACAGGGATTATGTGTAGTATTCATAGTCAAAGGTATATTTTGGCATGAATTTATTAATTGTTAGGTAGAATTAATGTTTATATCAGATTGCTGTACTATTTAAGCAATCTGTTAGGGCAAATATGTTCTGAAGTAATAATCAGGTATTTGATTAGATTTTAACTAATTGATAGGCATATGAATATGGAACTGTCAATGTGGATGGTCTGTCTGTTGGTGAGAGAATGTTAACGTCTATTAACCATTAACCACTATGTTCATTACTGCTGTCTCTTTCTCACGTGAAATACAGTTTTATTGAGCAAGCAAGAGACTGAAGCAGTAAAATCCATTATGAGAAAAATAATTGCTGCTACTGAGAATTATATTCATTCTTAGAAAATGTGATATAATCATCCTGATTTTATCCACTATGATCATGCTACCTGAATATGGCTACTTACAAATACTTTATGATCACCTTTTAAGTCTTGCTTACTTTATCTGGGGTGACTATTTAAAACCTTTCTCATGTTACTCAATGCCCAAAACTTACCTCTGTCCCTCATTTCAGCAGACGATCTTTTACCTAGAAAAGGGAAATCATTAGGTAGAGGTTTATAAGAAATCTAGGCTGTTTAGAATAACTTTCTCAAATGTCTTTTTTTTTTTTTTAATTTCAAATTTCCTCTAGAAAGATCATCACCCTCCCTTTTCTATTTCAGAGAAAGAAGTGCCTGGCTTCCTTAATGAGGCTAATAGCTACAAAGTTTTTTTGATCCTGCTTGTTCCAGATTTTTCTAAAACTTTGACTCAGTAATCTCTCTACCTTTCATTTTCAGTCTCTTGATTGGCCCTTTTCTTCCTTCTCACAAATTTGATCTTATACTTTAAAATGATAATAAAAGTATAGAAAGCTTTATAGTTCTTTTTAATGCTTTAGCAGTCGTGCTCTTGAAGTTTTTCAGGTCAATGCAGTATTTATTGAGGCATACTGTGTACTCAGCATACAGGTAAACCAGTTATGGCCTCTGTGTTCTAAGAGTTTATGTATGTTTCAGTCTAGTGAAGAAGATTAGGTCAAGTTATAATATCAAGTGATACATACTGTTTTGGTTTGAATATTTGTGTCCCCTCAAAATTCTTATGTTGAAACCCTAACTCCTAAGGTGATATATTAGTGGGGCTTTTGGGAGGTGATTAGGTTATGGGGGTGGAGCCCTCACGAATGGGATGATACCCTTATAAAAGAGGCCCAAGAGAAACCCTTCACCCCTAATACCTTGTGAGGAGACAAAAAGCAGGCAACCTCTATGAACCAGAAAGCAGGCCCTAATCGGACACTGAATCTGCCAGGGCCTTGATCTTGGACTTCTCAGCCTCCAGCCTTCATAAACTATTTCTCATAGTTTATGAGAAATAAATAACTGTTGCTTAAAGCTACCCATTTTATTGTATTTTGTTATAACACCCAGGACTAATACTGATGCTTTAATCGAGTTTACTGTGGCATTCACAGTGTGCCCTGAACTTGTCTTTTCACTCTTGCTTCTTATGATGAATGTTTGCTGACTCTTCCAATGAAGGATAAAAGAATTAATTCTCTTATATTATACTAAATCCTTTTTTTTTCTCATCTTTTTCATTTTTATCTTTTGTAGGGAGGGGAGGCTAAATTCTGGTTAGAATTATAATTGTTCTTTTTATATAATAAAAAGTTTTTTTTATATATTATAGTTTTTAGGTAATATGAAGCATTTAGTAATTATAGTGATTTCATGTTTGTCTCATCAATGTGTGGTAAGTTATTTAGCGCTAACTCAACTTTAAAAGAATTAGTGTTTCCTGCTGATCCTTTCATAGCCAAGTTCCCCAGTCATAAGTACTCTTTTGAATCAAGATTAGTTGCATTTTTAACTTCAAGTAGATTTTCAAGAAGGATTCATTAAATATATAATTCTTCCCCAAGAATTTTTAAAAATATAGATTATTTTAAAAAATATTTATTTAAAATTAGTTTTTATTTTAAAATACCTTCTTGACATTTAAAAAAAATTAATAGACTTTATTTTTTAGGAAAGTTTTAGGTTTATAGAAAAACTGAGCAGACAGTTTGTGTATATCACCTCTCTCCCCCAGTCACAATTTCCCCTATTGTTAATATCTTGCCTTGGTGGGGCATATTTGTTACAATTAATGAACCAGTATTGATATAGGATTATTAACTAAAGTTAACAGCTTATATTAGGGTTTATTCTTTGTTTTGTACAGTTCTATAGGTTTTGAAATATGCATAATGCCATGTGCCCACCATTGCAGTATCATACAAAACAGTTTCACTGTGCTAAAAATCTCCCATGCTTCACCTATTCATCCACACTCCCATCCCACCAACTCCTGGTGACTAATGATCTTTTTATTATTGCTATAGTTTTACTTGTTCCAGAATGCATAAAGTTGGATTCATACAGCGTGTAGCCTTTCAAACTGGCTTCTTTCACTTAGCAGTATGCATTTAAAGTTTCTCTGTGTCTTTTCATGGTATATTTCTTTTTATTTCTGTATAATGTTTCATTGTACGAATGTACCACAGTTTGTTTATCTATTCACCTATTGAGGGACATCTTGGTTGCTTCTAAGTTTTGGCAATTATGAATACAGCTGCTATAAACATTCGTGTGCAGGTTTTTGTGGAGACATACATTTTTAACTCATTTGGATAAATAACTGGGAACATGATTACTGGATCATATGGTAAGGCCATATTTAGTTTTGTAGGAAACTGCCAAACTGTCTTTGAAAGTGGCTATACCATTTTGCATTCCCACCAGCAATGAATGAGAGTTCCTGTCATTCCACATCCTCACCAGCATTTGTTATTGTCAGTTTTTTTTGCATTTTAGCCATACAGGTCTGTAATGATGTCTCATTGTTATTTTAATTAGCAATTCTCTAATAACAAATTATGTTAAGGATATTTTCATGTGCTTATTTACCATTTGTGTATCTTCTTTAGTGAGGTGTCCATTGGAGTCCTTCCCCATTTTTTAAATGGGGTTATTCTAATTGTGTTCTACAACCCAGTTTGTGGGTTGTCTTTCATTTTCTTAACCATGTCTTTCCAGAGAAGATGATTTCATTTTTAATGAATTCCAACTTACTGCTTTTTTCTTTCATGGATTATGCTTTTACTGATGTATCTAAAAAGTCATCACTGAACCCAAGATTACATAGATTTCCTCTAATGTAATTGTCTAGAAGTTTTATGTTTTTATGTTTAACATTTTAGGTCTGGAATCCACTTTAAGTTAATTTTTTGTGTGTGAATGTTGTTCAGATCCATATCTAGATTCCTTTTATCACATGCGGCTGTCCAGTTATTATAGCACTATTTGTTGAAATGACTGTCCTTTCTCCACTGAATTGTCTTCAATACAATTTCTTGTCAAAGATCACTTGACTGTATTTGTGTGGGTCTATTTCTGAACTCTATTCTGTTCTTTTGATCTGTTTGTCTATTCTTTTGCCAATACCACACTATCTTGATTATTGTAGCTTTATAGTAAGTTTTGAAGTTGAACAGTGTCAGTCCTCTGACTTCCTCCTCCTCTTTTTCTTTCTTCTCCTTCTCTTCCTCCTCTTTCTTCTGCATTATGTTGACTATTCTATGTCTTTTGCCTTTCCATATAAACTTTAGAATCAGTTTGCCAATATTCATGAAATAACTAGCTGGGGTTTTTCATTGGGATTGTTTTGAATCTTGAGATCAAGTTGGTATGTTAACAATATTGACTCTTTCTATCAATAAACATGAAATATCTCTTTACTTATTTAGATTTTCTTTGATTTCTTTCATCAGAATTTTGTAGTTTTCCTCCTATAGGTTTTATACATATTTTTTGGAGTATACCTAATTATTTCTTTTGAGTACTAATGTAAATGGTATTGGATTTTAAATTTCAACTTCTAGTTGTTCATTGCTGGTATTTAGTAAAGGAATTGACTTTCTTATATTTGCCTCTATCCTACAACTTTCCCATAAAAATTCATTCTAGAAGAGACTTTTTTTGGTGATTCTTTGTAATTTTGTAAAATAGACAATTGTGTGATTGGTAAAGATGGATATATTCCCAATTTGTATAGTTTTTATTTCCTTTTCTTGCCTTATTGCATCAGCTAGGACTTCCAATGCAGTGTTGAATAGGAGTGGTGAGAGGTGGCATCCTTGCCTTGTTCCTGCTCTTAGGAGTAAAGGATCTAGTTTTTCACCATTAAATATCATATGCTATAGGTTTTTTATGGATGTTCTTCATCAAGTTTTGGAAGTTCACCTCTATTCCTAGTTTGCTGAGAGTTTTTATGATGAATGGGTGTTGGACTTTGTCAAATGCTTATTTGACATCTATTGATAGGATCATGTGGTTTTTTTCTCTTTAACCTATTGTTGTGATGGATTATATTAATTGATTTTTGAATATCAAACTAGACTTGCATACCTATAATAAATCTTACTTATTGTGGTATAGTATACACTGTTGGATTTGCATTACTAACATTTAGTTGAGGATTTTTCCATCTATGTTCATTAGAAATATTGGTCTATAGTTTTCCTTTCTTATAAGGTTTTTATCTGGCTTTGATGTTAGAATAATCCTGACTTCATAAAAATGAGTTAGGAAGTGTTCTCTCTTCTATTTCTTAGAAGAGATTGTAGAGAATTTTATCATTTCTTCCTTCAATGTTTGGTAGAATTCACTAGTGAACCCAACTGGACTTGCTACTTTCTGCTTTGGAAGGTTATCTAATTATTGATTCAATTTGTTTAATAGATATGGACATATTCAAATTATCTATGTCTTCATAAGTGAATTTTGGTAATTTTATCTGTCAAGGAATTGCTCTGTTTCATCTGAGTTATTAAATTTATGGGTATAGATTTGTTCGTAATATTCTTCTGTTATCCTTTTTGTACCCATGGGATCTATAGTGATAATCTCCCTTACATTTCTGTTATTTGTAATTTATGTCACCTCTCTCTCTCTCTTTTTGCAATTAGCCTGGCTAGAGATTTATTAATTTTACTGATCTTTTAAAAGAACCAGCTTTTCATTTCATTGTCTCTATTGCTTTCTTGTTTTCACTTCTATTGATTTCTGCTCTAATTTTAATTATTTCTTTTCCTTTGCTTCCTTAAATTTATATTGCTACCCTTTCTCTAGTTTCCTTCCATGGAAGCTTAGATGATTTATTTTAGATCTTTCTTCTTTTCTAATATATGTATTCAATGTTATAAATTCCCCTCTAAGCACTGCTTTTACTGGATACCACAAATGAATTTTCCTTAGTTGTATTTTCAGTTTTATTTGGTTCAAATTATCTTTTAGTTTCTATCGAGACTTCTTCTTTGACTCATGTATTATTTAAAGTGTATAGTTTAATCTCTAAATATTTAGTTTTTCTGTTACTTACTTTTTGTTCCATTGCATTGTGGACTGAGAGGGTACTTTTTATGATATTTATTGTTTAAATTTGTTGACTATTTTTTATGGCCATGACTGTGGTCTATCTTGGTGAATTTTCCATGTGAGCTTGAGAAAAGTGTGCTTTCTGTTATTGTTGAATGGACTATCCTTACTGCTTTTCTGCCTGCTAGGTCTGTCAGTTACTGATAGAGGTATGTTGAAATCTCCAACTATAATAATGGATTTGTCCTTTTCTCCCTGTAGTTCTATCAGTTTTTGTCTTATATATATTGATGCTATCTTTTTGGGCACATACCTTTTAAGGATTGTTATGTAAACAGGAGAATTGATCCCTTTATCATTATGTAATGCTCCTCTTTTTCCCTGGCAATTTTTCTTGTTTTGGAGTCTACTTTGTCTGAATATAATATAGTGACTCCATCTTTCTTTTGATTAGTGTTAGTGTGTTATATTGTTCTCCCATCTAGTTACTTTTAATCTATCTGTGCCTTTATATTTAAAATGAATTTTTTATAGGCAACATATAACTGGATCTTTCTTTTTATCCACTCTTTCAGTCTGTCTTTTAATTGATATATTTAGAGAATTTACATTTAAAGTGATTACTGTTATAGCTGATCCATATCCACTGTATTTTTAACTTTTATATCCATTGCATTTGTTCTTTGTTTCTTTTTAAAAGAATCTTCTCTTTTTTTGCCTTTTTGTGGTTTTAACTGAGTATTTTATCTGATTCAGTTTTCTCTCAGCATATAATTATAACTATCTTTAAATGTTTTACTGGTTGCTCTAGTGTTTGCAATATGGATTTATAATTCATCTGAGCTCATCGCTGTTGAATGTCTGTTGGATTTGTAGTGATGTTTTGCCTCTGAATTCTTAAAGTCCATATCTAATAATTACAATTTTTTTTTTAATTTCAGCTCTTCATGGGGGTACAAAAGCTCAGTTTATATACATTGTCCGTGTCCCGCTCATCCTCCTGAGTCAGAGCCTCAGACGTGTCCATTCTCCAGACAGTGCGCCTGGCATTCACCATGTAGTCATACCTCCATCCCCTGCCCCCCCACCTCCCCGAGTCAGCACCTTCAAGCATGACCATTTCCCAGATGGTGCACAACGCACTCATCATGTAGGCCTACATCCATCCCCTCCCCCCACCCCCCGTCTCAGTCTGATATCCAATTGGTATCCTTCCCCGATGTGCATTTAGGTGATGATCAGGGAAACCAATTTTCTGGTGAGTACATGTGATGCTTGTTTTTCCATTCGTTGGATACTTCACTTAATATAATGGGTTCCAACTCTCTCCAGGAGAACCAAAGAGATGTCATATCATCGTTATTTCTTGTAGCTGAGTAATACTCCATAGTATACATATACCACAGTTTACTAATCCATTCATGGATTGATGGGCACTTGGGTTGTTTCCACATCTTTGCGATTGTGAATTGTGCTGCTATAAACATTCGGGTACAGGTGTCTTTGTTATAGAATGACTTTTGTTCTTCTGGGTATATGCCCAATAATGAGATTGCTGGATCGAATGGTAGGTCTACTTGAATCTGTTTAAGGTATCTCCATAATGCTTTCCACAGGGGTTGCACTAGTTTGCATTCCCACCAGCAGTGTATGAGTGTTCCTGTCTCTTCGCATCCACGCCAACATGTATTGTTTTGGGATTTTTTGATAAAGGCCATTCTCACTGGAGTTAAGTGGTATCTCATTGTGGTTTTGATTTGCATTTCCCTAATGATTAGGGATGTTGAGCATTTTTTCATATGTTTGTTAGCCATTCTTATATCTTCTTTTGAAAAATTTCTATTCATGTCATTTGCCCACTTTTTGATAGGATTGTTTGATTTTTTCTTGCTGATTTTCCTGAGTTCTAAATAGATTCTTGTTATCAGTCTTTTATCTGATGTGTAGTATGTGAAAATTTTTTCCCATTCTGTAGGCTGTCTGTTTATTTTCGTGACTGTTTCTTTGGCTGTGCAGAAGCTTTTTAATTTAATCAGGTCCCATTCGTTTATTTTTGTTTTTGCTGTGATTGCCTTAGGGGTTTTCTTCATAAATTCTTTGCCTAGACCAATGTCTGCAAGAGTTTTTCCTACATTTTTTTCTAGAATTCTAATCGTTTCCCATTTAAGGTTTAAATCTGTTATCCACCGTGATTTGATTTTTGTGAGAGGTGAAATCTGTGGGTCCTGTTTCAGTCTTCTACATGTGGCTATCCAGTTTTCCCAGCACCATTTATTGAATAGGGATTCTTGTCCCCAGAGTAAGTTTTTGTCTATTTTGTCAAAGATTAGATGGCTATATGAGGATGGTTTTATATTTGGATTTTCTGTTCTGTTCCACTGGTCTGTGTCCCTGCCCTTGTGCCAATACCAGGCAGTTTTAAGAACCACAGCCTTGTAGTATAGTTTGAAGTCTGGCAAATCAATACCTCCCATTTTGTTTTTATTGCTTAAAATTGCTTTTGCTATACGGGATCTTCTCTGATTCCATACAAAGTGTATAATTATATTTTCTAAATCTGTGAAAAATGATGTTGGTAATTTAATAGGAATTACATTGAATAATTACAAATTTGAGGGCACTGGTATATCTCCTTCCTATGTTTATTTTTAACCCCTATTTGTTTATTTCATTTTGACTTACCTTCTTTTGTGCTTAGTTATTTTTGATTGTATTCTGGACATTTGAAGGAAAAAACTGTTTTTCTATTCTTATAATACTTTGGACACTAAATGTGTGGGTTTTCCACACCAAGAAGTTCTTCAGTTCTCCAGTTCTCTGTGAACACCAACTGGATGTTCTACAATTTAACTCAATTCTGACACTAACTACTTGGGGCAGAACCCACAGGTTAAGGACTCAGTCCCCCGGAAACTTCCCCGTACTATAGATGCCAATCCCAAGGAGTAGGTCCCACAGCATATACATTAATTCTTCATAAGTACAGCTTTTAGTAGTACAACTTTTTGATAAATACTGAGTATCATTGAGTTCAAATTTATGTTTATTTGACTTTTTTTTTTTCTGAATGTCAGTTGCCTGTGTTCTTGGTTAAGTACAGAGTAATATTTGCTTTAAAAAGTAAACCAGTCCAGGCTCAGTGACTCAGGCCTGTAATCCCACCACTTTGGGAGGTTGAGGGGGAACGAT
The DNA here is from genome assembly GCF_020740605.2 of Lemur catta. Lineage (NCBI taxonomy): Eukaryota > Metazoa > Chordata > Mammalia > Primates > Lemuridae > Lemur > Lemur catta. The sequence continues at coordinate 56,140,003 of NC_059131.1, read as the reverse complement.
TGCTTGAGGGCAGGAGTTTGAGACTAGCCTGAGCAATGTAGTGAGACCCTGTCTCTATAAAAAATAAAAAAAGTAGCCAGGCATGGTGGCACATGCCTGTAGTCCTAGCTGCTTAGGAGGTTGAGGCAGGAGGATCACTTGAGCCCAGGAGTTTGAGGCTGCAGTGAGCTATGATCACACCATTTCACTCTAGGCTGGGCAACAAAGTGAGACCCTGTCTCTTAAATAAAAAGGCATACAACTTAGGAACAGCCAAATGGAAGATATGCATAGGGCAAGGTATGGGGGAAGGGCATGGAGCTTCCATGCTCTCTTCAGACACGCCGCCCTCTCAGCACCTTGATATGTTCTCCAACCTGGAAGCTCTCCAAACCTCTCTTGTTCAGGGTATTTATGGAGGTTTCATTATGTAGGCATAATTGATTAAATCCTTGGCCTTTGGTGATTGAACTCAGTGTCCAGCCCTTCTTTTCTCCTTGGATATTAGAGGATGGGGCTGAAAGTTTGAACCCTTTAATCACATGGTTGATTCCTGGGGCAACCAGCCGCCATCCTCCAAGAGTCCCTCATTAGCACAAATTCTGGTATGATTGAAAGGGGCTTATTATGAATAACAAAGGATACTTCCCTTTCCCCTATCACTCAAAAATTCTAAAGGTTTTAAGGTGATCTGTGCCAGGAACAAGGGACAAACACTAAATATTATAACAAAAGATGCTTCTGTCACCCTTATCACTCAGGAAGTTACAAGGGTTTTAGAAGCTCTGTGCCTACACTAAGGATGAAGGCCAAATATGTATTTCTTATTATATAACAACATCACAGCACTGTCACTTCAAAACTGATTTTGTAGAAACTATATAAAATCTAGGATGATGGTATCTTTTCTTGACGAGGAGTTGTTTGCTTTTATCAGTTACCAGTGAACAATATTATTCTAGGATTGTGGGGGACACTAGTACTTCACAATCATCTTAATCCAGTTTCATGCTTAATATGAGTCCCTACAATGGCCAGTCAACCTAATGCTGGTATACCCTGTCATAGAGTTCAAGTGTTCAGGGTTCCAACCCAAAGTGAGGTGAATACCAAAGCCATACCTCCCTGCTGGAACTTGACCTTTATTCCTGTTTTCTAATCCCTTTGGTGTTGTCAAAAAGAGCCATTTAGTCACTCTGTCATCCCTTCTGGTATTGGCCAATGTCCTTAAAGGAAGAATGGTTACAACTGTTGGTCTCTCTTCCCTTTCCTAGATTCTGGCCTGACAAGTTTTCACCATTTTGTTAGCTCTCCGATGCTTTTAAGCAGATGGCTTTTATATTTTGTTCTTTTTTTTCTTATCTAAATTATCTAGTTCCCCATTGCCAGATGTGGATATTCCTTTACAATCATTTTACTCACATCTGTTTTAGAAAATTTTGATAATATTGTATATATAAATGTCTTGCTTTTTAAAACTTAAATACTAATATTTCTCCATGTAATTATTCTTTCAAGACATGTTTTTTTAATTGATTGAATAATGTTCAGTATTTCTTCATATTTATGTTATACAATTTCCTATTCTTTTTCCTGGTCCTATTCCCTATTAGTTGACAATTAGATTTCCTCTTTTTATTTGCTATATAATGATATTTCTAGATTCAAAATTATTTAGAGACACTCTGCTTCACATGTTTATGACTGTAATCTTGGTCATTTTTACTGAACTAGATATCTGCTGTGATAACAAAATTAAATTTTATTAGGAAGATGTATAGAAGCCTTTGCTATCTTGAAAAACACCTGGCTTTTAAGTTAAAACTGGAAACAGAAGCTTGTGTGAGTGTATAGTTTTACACCTAGCAATAAGAGAACACATGTCCATCTGATCTTAGGAAGATTTTATAACTTTCAAATGGGTCTCTGGCCCTGAGCCATTCTTGTTGTCATTTTTTATTAACTTTGTTCTCTTTTTCTTCTTATAGAATGGCTGCTTTTTGTAATATTGCTTCTTAAGAATATGATGCCATTCAAAAGGATATTGTAAACAGTGTCTTAAAATTGTGTCTCAGTCCCTTAAAAGGACTCATAAAACATAACACAAAATATGCAGTAATAGAACCATAGAGTTAACATTAGCTATCTCTTAACTCTGTTTAATAATCAGCTTCCAATGACCATCACAAAACAGCAAATTAATTTGTTTAACAGATTAGCAGACATCAACAGTTTCATTGGTAGATAAAGGTAAGGCATTTAAAGATAACTTTTATAAACATATAGTCCAAATTGGAAATTTTAATAACTTAATTTTGATTAAATCTTATAGCCTGCTCCTCAGTTTTTATGACACATTTGTTTCAGCTTTTTTATTATCATAAACTAGATCTTATTTGTAATATTTGTTCTTTCATAGAGTGACTACATTGAAATTTTTGCTATTCTTTTTTCTATGGCACTTTTTAAGGAGGAAGTAATTGACATATGTTCCCTCTGGTCCCCAATATTCTTCCATCTCTTTACTATTGTTTGTCAGAACACATTTTTAAAAAAATTTATTTGAGTTTTTTTTTTTCTTTCTTTTAGAGAGAGAGTCTCCCTGTGTTGCCCAGGTTGGATACATTGGCTTGATCGTAACTTGCTGCAGCCTCAAACTCCTGGGCTCAAACGATCCTCCTGCCTCAGCCTCCCAAGTAGCTGGGACTACAGGCACATGGCACCATGCCCAGCTAATTTTTCTTATTTTTTTTTGTAGAGATGGGATTTCACTATGTTGCTCAGGCTGGTCTTGAAATCCTGGCCTCAAGAGATCCTCCCCCTTGGCCTTCCAAAGTTCTGGGATTATAGGCGTGAGCCACTGTGCCCGTCAAAACACAATTTTTGTAGGAAATTGGGATCAGCTTTTTTATTCATTTTTATAAGCTAGGTCATGGTTCTTCTGTTTGTTCTTTCATAGATTGACTGAATTACAATTGTGTTATTCCATTTCCTATGGCATTTCTTAAAGGAGTGGGTAGTAGACATATGATCTCCCTATTCTGATATTCTTTGTACCTGTACAGTGTGCCCCATGAAAAATATACTTTCTGTGTTAGCAGGAAGCTACTGATAAAGTAAGGAAACGTAAGATTGTGGAAGAAAGAAAGGAGCTCATTTTTCAAATGCTTGCTCTGTGCCAGTTACAGTGCTAGGTACTCTCACATAAAATGAAGTGAATGATATTTCTTTTTTTTTTTAAATTTCGAATCTTTTACTCTCAATGTAGACAAAGTTAGGCTTTGGAATCCTTAATTTATGTAATTTTTTCCTTTGTTATTTGTGCTATTTCCAGAGGATGTGAATCAAGCACAGCATAGTAACTTATGTTATTTTTTTCTTAATATTTCTATTCGTAGAAACTAGGTCTCTTGATAACTTTTCTTTATACACTCTTTGTGTTAGAATGTGGATGTTAAGTTTTGCATTTTTGTAACTTTCCCACTTATATTTATAAACTACAATGTTATTCATATTATTTTTCAAAATTTACAGTGTTATCATTAGATTATACAATGTATAAAAGGGCCATAACCAGTTTTCTTTATAAGGAGTTTTTTTCTCTATGAAAAGTTGTCTTTTATGCATTTGAATCCCCCATCCTTGGTGTCATTAGCAACCTACATTGGCAATGACTTATATCCAGCAACTTTACTGGAATCCTAAGATTATTCCCCATAGTCAAGGTAATTTACAGGATAGGAGAAGTATGCCCTGGCTTTCCTAGTAAACCACACTAAAGGTACATGTTTCCTCTGCTAAAAATTGGCTTTCTTTATCATTCTCCCCTCTTCAGAGGGCAGCTTGGAGTATTGCCCTTCACTTTGATGTGGTCTTTGAATTTCTTCTGTTCATTGGACTTCTTACAGAAGGCTTTATTTGAAACAGAATGTTTAAATCCAAATGTGGCTTTCTAACACATCGTTTTTTTTTTCATTCAATGCCATGACAAGTTAAGTTATGTCAGATCTGTTATATCATTTTTTTGATGTAAACACATGAGGAGAAAAAAAGAGAGTAAGTAGACATGGGAAGGTAGTTCTAGGGACTCAATGTGCACACTCACTACTTGTTTTCAAAATCCTCTTAATTTTGCTAGGGGAAAACTAATTTTCAGGTAGACATTTGGATCCAAAGGAATTATTGGATAGACCTGCATATCTGCTTCCTTGCCAAAATTTAAAACATTATTCTTTTAACAAAAGAATAGTTGGCTTTTTCTGGAATATATACTTAAATGTTTTGAATACTCAGTATAGAGTACTGAATGTTTTGCATTTTGATAACGTTTAAGAAATTCAGAGCACTTTGTAACACTTTGTTGAAGATGGTAGAAGGAAGTAAAGAAATTTGCTTTTCACTTTAAACTACAGTTATTTCAACTCAAATAATTTGATACTAATTATTAAGGAGTTGTTAAGTTTGTATCAAGTATCTTAGAAATTCTAAGTTATGGTACTTTATAAAATCTCTCTTTTTTACTTTTGAAGTCTGATAAATGTTATATTTAACTTTTTTATTGAATTTATATTATTTCAAGTATCAGAATAAAAAATATATAGTAGAATTTAAGGCTAAAACTATTTTAAGAAGGCCCAAATCCTCATTTTTGCAGTGAGTAAACTAAAATTACACAAAGTTACACAGCTAGTTAGTTGCATTTAAAACTACAAGTTAGTAATCCATTCGTGGATTGATGGGCATTTGGGTTGTTTCCACATCTTTGCAATTGTGAATTGTGCTGCTATAAACATTCAGGTACAGGTGTCTTTGTTATAGAATGACTTTTGTTCTTCTGGGTATATGCCCAATAATGGGATTGCTGGATTGAATGGTAGGTCTACTTGAATCTGTTTAAGGTATCTCCATAATGCTTTCCACAGGGGTTGCACTAGTTTGCAGTTCCACCAGCAGTGTATGAGTGTTCCCGTCTCTCCGCATCCATGCCAACATGTGTTGTTTTGGGACTTTTTGATAAAGGCCATTCTCACTGGAGTTAAGTGATATCTCATTGTGGTTTTGATTCGCATTTCCCTGATGATTACATGTATACCATGGAGTATTACTCAGCTATAAGAAATAACGGTGATACGACATCTCTTTGGTTCTCCTGGAGAGAATTGGAACCCATTATATTAAGTGATGTATCCAAAGAATGGGAAAACAAGCATCACATGTACTCACCAGAAAATTGGTTTCCCTGATCATCACCTAAATGCACATCGGGGAAGGGTACCAATTAGATATCAGATTGAGATGGGGGGTGGGGGGAGGGGTTGGGTGTATGCCTACATGATGAGTGCGTTGCGCACCATCTGGGGAATGGTCATGCTTGAGGGTGCAGACTCGGGGAGGTGGGGGGTGGGGGGAGGGGATGGAGGTATGACTACATGGTGAGTGCCAGGCGTACTGTCTGGTGAATGGACACGCTTGAGGCTCTGACTCGGGGGGATGGGCAGGACATGGACATTGTATATAACTTGAACTTATGTACCCCCATGATGAGCTGAAATAAAAAAAAAAAAGAAATCATTTTGCATTTCTACAAAATCATTTTAGGTTATTACCTAAATTTACTATTTTAAATTCGCCATTAAAAACAAAAATTTCTGATACATGATGAGTAAATACAGTGTACTCTGAAGGAAAAAAAAAATAAAACTACAAGTTAGGCCTCACAAACCTTTTCCACTGTTTTTTCTTCTCGGCCTCACTGCCTTGTTGTTTTGTCCTAGCAATTCTTTTAATTTTTAACTTTTCTGTGAGGAAATCTATCAGGAAAAAAAAAAAAACACTTTTGACAGAAAATTCTAAACTGGAGCCTGATTGGATTTATTTTGTTTTGATAAGTTATTCCAGAGAGAATTATACAAGATGAGGATCAATATAATGTTAGAATTGGAAGCAGTTGCCTTTTGGGGACTATTAGCAGTGATATTTGGTTTGTTTTTCTTTCAGATTTATCTAATATAATATTTTTCTTCCTCCTCCTCTCCATCTTTCTCAGTTTCCCTACCCCCTTACCCTGACTCAACTCAAATAGAATCCTCAGAGTTTGGAATGGTTGAGGAAGTATAGTAACAACACTTGGCTTGGGTAAAATGACTTGTTCCTGAATCACTTTGGAAAGATAGGTATTTCTTCTTCTGAAAGTTCTTGAAACTCTGGCATTTATTAAGAATGCATTCTAGAATTTAAAGGTGTGGGTGAAAGGCAGGACTCAGCTGGTTTACTAGAAGGAAGATAGTGGCTAAATGAAGTTTAATTTATTAAAATTTTTATTTTTCAAAAACAGTGAATCAATAGAATGATAATTATGGAATAATTCTTGCTCTTTCAAGAATAGATCCCAAGATGTTAGTGATTTTACTTTCTGTCATTACAGTTCTTCATTGTGTTCTTGTGGGGTTCTCCCTCCTCCAACTTGGCTTTTGATTGTAAATCTTGTAAATGGAGAATAAGAAAGAAGACAATTCTCCATAGGTTGTTTTATAAAGCACAAATGGAAGGGTTGGAAGAAAGCTTATTATGTAGTTTGGTGCTATACTGTGACCATGGTACCTAATAGCACATTCATTGGGTGTTGAGATTTGATTTAGATTGATGTTACTGAGGAAAGAAAAGTGACCCCAAACTTCTGTGAATTGTAAAACCATCCTACTGAATATGTATATTGGTGGATATATACTTACTCTCTTTTTTCTAATATTAGCAGTTGTCTTCTGGAAAAAAAAAGATTATAGGAAACAGTCATGTTTTTTGAATAATTTTATCCTTTGTTACCATGGAAACCTAGAAATAGGATTAATATTTTTATTGATACCATAGTTATAGTTGAAATTATTGGTTCAGTCGAGATATTGACTAAGGATGTATATTTCTTACTAGGGTTTTTCTTTTTTCCAGTCCTATTCTGAAGGGGATGGGGAGTTGGTCTTTGGAGAAAGGCCTGTTTTCTAGGGAACTAGGTAAAACATAAAACATTAAGCAACTAGGGTATTACTGCTTTGAGGGTAGCACCTACCCTTGATTATTTTTCCTACCAGTTTTACCTGTACTTTGGATATTTTGGGGTCATTTTCATTACCACCTGAATGTTGACAATGACAAAGGATACAAAACTCAAACTGATTTGTAGTAACAATTTGCAGAGAAGAGTTAATCCTATTGTCAAAAATAATGTTAGAGATTACCTTGAAATTTAGTTTGTTCATGAGCTGGCTTATTTGAGAATTATGCAGGAATAATTTTGAGCACCCCTGTCAATGTGCTAAATATTAAGCAAAAATGCACTATAATGCTCCTATTAGTATCTTCAGGTAGATGGCATTGTTAAAAAATGTATTTAAAAATGACTAAGAAATTTGTGAAGTATGATTAACATGGGCATTATATTTTTAGATATTAGAGTATATTACAACAGAATAGTTTCAAATCTGTGTAAGGACTTGGGTTTAAACGTGGTAGACTGACTACATGTGTTTATCTCTTTCTCCTAAGCCCCTCAAAACATTAAGTAAACAGCTTTTAAAGATCTGAAACACAAATGCTACTTTATGATAGAGGCTTTCCTTGAACACTCTGTATTTTAAAAGCAACCTCTCTTTTCTTTTTTTACATTTGTCCAACTTACAACCTTCTTTTATATTTGCCCATTTCTGATGCTCTTCCTTCATTGATTCCAGAGGATCTGAGTTTCCATTGGGTATCATTTTCCATCAGCCTAAAGAACTTCCTGTAGTATTTAAAAAAATTTTATTGGTTGATTGATTGATTGATTGAGACAGGGTCTCTCTCTCTTGTCCAGGCTGACATGCAGTGGCTCAAACATAGTTCACTGTAACCTCAAATTCCTGGACTCAAGTGATCCTCCTGCCTTAGCCTCCCTAGTAGCTAGGCCCACAGGCATGTACCACCACACTTGGCTAATTTTTAATCTTTTTTGTGGAGATGGGGTCTCACTATGTTGCCAAGACTGGTTTTGAACTCCTGGCCTCAAGCAGTCCTTCCACCTCAGCCTCCCAAAGTTCTGGGATTATAGGCATGAGACGGGGTCTTACTTTGTTGTCCAGGCTAGAGTGCAGTAGCATCATCATAGCTCATTGCGACTTCAAACTCCTGGACTCAAGTGATTCTCTTGCCCCAACTTTCTGATAAGCTGGGACCACAGGCACGTGCCACCATGCCCAGCTAATTTTTCTGTTTTTTTATAGAGATGGGGTCTTGCTGTGTGCTCAGGCTGGTGTCAAACTCCTGGACTCATGCAGTCCTCTAACCTTAACCTCCCAAAAGTGCTAGGATTACAGGCAGGAGCCACCATGCCCAGCCCCCTTTAGCATTCGTTTTTGGTTTTTTTTTTAAATTTTTAAATTATAGGTTCATAATAGTTGCATGTATATATAGGGTACATGTGATATTTTGTTACAGGCATACAATGTGTATTAATCAAATCAAGGTAATTGGAGTGAGTGTCCATCATCTCAGGCATTTATCATTTCTTTGTGTTAGGAACACCCCAATTCTACTCTTTTTAGTTATTTAAAAGTATACCCTAACTTATTGTTGATTATAGTGACTTTGTTGTGCTATCGAATATTGTTCATTCTGTCTATCTAACTATATTTATCTTTTGTTCTCCCTCCCTACCTGGCCTCTAGTAGCCATCATTCTACTCTTTCTCTCTCTCCATGAGATCAATTATTTTTAATATTTAGCTCCCACATAAGAGTGAGAACATGTGAGATTTGTCTTTCTGTGCTTGGCTTATTTCACTTAACGTAATGTTCTCCATTTCCATCCATGTTGTTGCAAATAGCAGGGTTTCATTCTTTTTTATGACTATATAATATTCCATTGTGCATATTTACCACAATTTCTTTATTCATTCATTCATTGATGGACACTTAGGTTGATTCCCAGTCTTGGCTATTCTATTGTAAATAGTGCTGCAATAAACATGGGAGTGCAGATATCTTTTTGATATGCTGATTTTCCCTTTTTTGGATACATACCCAGCAGTGGGATTCCTTGATCATATGGTAGTTCTATTTTTAGTGTTTTCAGGAACTTCCACACTGTTCTCCATAGTGATTGAACTAATTTACATTCCCACCAATAATGTATGCGGGTTTCCATTTCTCCTCATCTTTGCTAGCATTCATTATTGCCTGTCTTTTTGATAAAAGCCATTTTAACTAGTCTCATGTAGTTTTGATTTGCATTTCTCTGATAACTAATGATGTTGAACATTTTTCATATACCTGTTATCCATTTCTTCTTTTGAGAAATGTCTATTCAGATCCTTTGCCTATTTTTAAATCTGATTATTTGATTTTTTTCCCATTGAGTAGTTGGAGCTCCTTATATGTTCTAGTTGTTAATTCCTTATCAGATAGGTAGTTTGCAAATATTTTTTCCCATTCTGTGGGTTGTCTCTTCACTTTGTTAATTGTTTCCTTTGCTTTGCAGAAACTTTTTAGATTGATGTGACCTCATTTGTTCAATTTTATTTTGGGTGCCTATACTTGCCCAGACCAATGTCCTGAAGTATTTGCCCAATATTTTCTTTCAGTAGTTTCGTAGTTTCAGGTCTTAAATTTAAGTCATTAGATTTTATTTTTGTATATGAGAAGATATAAGGGTCTAGTTTCATTCTTCTGGATATGGATATCCAGTTTTCCCATCACTATTTATTGAAGAGACTGTCCTTTCCCCACTTTGTTGAATATAATAAGTTCACTATAGATGTGTGGATTTATTTCTGGGTTCTCTATTCTGTTCCACTAGTCTTTGTGTCTGTTTTTATGCCAGGACCATGCTGTTTTGGTTTCTACAACTCTGTAGTATAATTTGAAGTCAGATAATGTGATTCTTCCAGTTTTATTGTTTTTGCTCAGAATGGCTTTAGCTATTCTGGGCCTTTTGTGGTTCCAAATAAATTTTAGGATTATTTTTTCTATTTCTGTGGAGAATGTCATTGGTATTTTGATGGAGATTGTATTGAATCAGTACATTGCTTTGGGTAGTATGGACATTTCTACAATATTGATTCTTCCAATCCATGAGCGTGGAATATCTTTCCATTTTTTTGTGTCCTCTTCAATTTCTTTCATCAGTGTTTTATAGTTTTCATTGTAGAGATCTTTCACTTGGTTAAGTTTATTTCTAGATATTTTATTTGTAGCTATTGTAAATGTAATTACTTTCTGATTTTCTTTTTCAGATTGTTTACTGTTGGCATATAGAAATGCTACTGATTTTTGTATATTGGTTTTGTATCCTGCAACTTTACTGAATTTTTTTTATTAGTTCCTATAGTTTTTTGGTGGAGTCTTTAGGTTTCTTTAGATATAAGATCATATCATCTGCAAATGAGGATAATTTGACTTCTAACTTTGCAATTTGGGTGCCCTTTATTTCTTTCTGTTGTCTGATTTCTCTAGCTAGAACTTCTAGTAGCATGTTGAATAACAGTGGTAAAAGTAGGCATTGTTGTCTTGTTCCAGATCTTAGAAGAAAGCTTTTCAGTTTTTCCCCATTCACTATGATTCTAGCTATAGTCTCTCATATATGGCTTTTATAGTGTTGAGGTAAATTCCTTCTATACCCAGTTTTTTGAGAGTTTTTTCATGAAGGGATATTGAATTTTATCCTATGTTTTTTCAGTTTCAATTGAAATGATCATATGGCTTTTGTCCTTTGCTCTGTTGATACGATGTATCACATTGATTGATTTGTGTATGTTGAAGTACCCTTGCATCCCTGGGATGAATTGCACTTGATCAAGCTGAACAATCTGTTAATGTAGTGTTGAATTCGGTTTGCTAGTCTTTTGTTGAGGATTTTTGCGTCTATATTCATCAGAGATATTGACTGATGGGTTTCTTTTTTTGTTGTGTCTTTGTCTGGTTTTGGTATTAGGGTGATACAAACCTCATAGAATGAGTTTGGGAGTATTCCCTCCTCCTTGATTTTTTGGAATCATTTAAGTAGGGTTGGTATTAGTTCCTTGAGTGCTTGGTAGAATTTAGCAGTGAAGCCATCAGATCTTAGAGTTTTCTTTGATAGGAGACTTTTTATTACTGCTCTCTTATTACTCATTATTGGTTTATTCAGGTTTTAGATTTTTTCCAGGTTGTGTGTATCCAGGATTTTATCCGTTTCTTCTAGGTTTTCCAATTTATTGGCATATAGTTGCATATAGCAGATGCTAATGTTTCTTGGGATTACTGCAGTATCAGTTATAATGTCTCCTTTTTCATCTCTGATTTTATTTGTTAATATTTGTGTCTTCTCTCTCTTTTTCTTATCTGGCTAAAGGTGTGTCAATTTCATTTATATTTTCGATAGCATTTCTTACAGTATGGGTTTGCTGGTCTTAAATCCCTATCAATTTAAAGAACTTCCTTTAGCGCTTTTTTTAGTATAGGTTTGCTCGTTTTAAATTTCCTTAGTTTTCCTTCATCTGAAAATGTTTTTAGTTTACCTTTATTCCTGTATTAGTTTTAAGCTTAGGGCTGCTGTAACAAAGTACCACAAACTGGGTGGCTTGAAACAATAGAAATTTCTTGTCTCATTGGTCTGGAGGCTAGAAGTCCAAAATCAAGGCATCATCAGGGCTGTATTCTCTCTGAAACCTGTAGGGGGTGAATCCTTCCTTGTCCATTCCTAGCTTCTGTTGGTTTGCCACCGTACTTTAGTATGACTTTGTCTTAACTTTAGTACATCTGCATTGATCCTGTTTCCAAATAAGTTCACATTCTGAGGTGTTAGTATTCTGGACTTCAACTTGTCTTTTTAATCCATAACACTTGGAAAGATATTTGCTGGGTATAGAATTCTGTGTGGATAAGCTTTTTGTTTCTAATCAATTTAAAGATGTTCTGCTGCTTTCTGGCCTCTGTAGTTTCTGATGAGAATTCAGCATTCACTTGTATTGTTTTTTCATTGAATACAATATGTTATTTTTCTCTGTGACTTTCAAAATTTTCTCTTTATCTTTACTTTTGAACAGTTTGACTATCACGTGCCTAGCTGTAGTTTTCTTCCTGGTTTGGAGTTTACTGAGCTTCTTGAATCTGTAACTTTATGTCTTTTATCAGACTTGGTAAATTTTCATCTATTATTTCTTCAGAATTTTTTTGCCTTATTTTATTTCTCTTCTTTTTCTGTGACTCCAGTTCAACTTCTGTTTGACCTTTTGACATTGTCTTACATGTTTCTCAGGCTCTGTTCATAGCTTTTATTGTTTTTTCTTTAAGTCTTTTGTTTGTCTCTTTTTTTTCAGATTGTATAATTTTCATTGACCTGTCTTCCTATCTTCAAGATCACTAAGTCTTATCCTTTGTTATTTCTATTTGGCCATTAAGTTTATCAAATTATCAAATGATGAATTCCTTATTTCAAATATTGTATTTTTTAGTTCTAGAACTGAAAAATATAATCAAATATATGTATTTGATGCCTATATACTTGGCACTGTACTGAGATAGTATGCCTACATGGATATAACAATGTAATATTGATTATTGTTTTAATTTAACATACTGTGTTGGGAAGATAATTGAAAAAGCAGTAGTGTAAGGGACCCAGACTCTTAAGTGAGATGTTTTTATCACAAAGGAATGGTATTATTTAGAAATGTAGATGTAAAATAGTAACTCTGAAGAGATGGATTGGGGGTAGGAAAAAGCAAGGAAGAGTATAATGGTTTTCATTAAAATAATTTTAATATTATTATATATTTTAAAATTAATAAAGTTTATTATTTAGAGCAATTTTACATTCATAACAAAATTAAGCATAAAGTAACAGAGAGTACCCACATACCCACTTGTCCCCATTATTGATATTCTGTACCACTGGGGTACATTTGTTAAAGTCAGTGGACATTGACTTATCATTATGACCTAAAGTTCACCATTTACATAAGGATTCACTCTTGGTGTTGTACATTCTATAGATTTTGTCAAATGTATAATTATGTGTATCTACCATTGTATTATAGTACTATTTAAAATAATTTCAGTGCCCTGAAACTCCTCTGTATTCTGTCTGTTCATCCCTCCCTCACTCCTAACCCCTGGCAACAACTTCCTTTTTTCTTAAATGTCAATCCAAGTTTCTGATCTATATAGTTTTCCTTCTCTCTGAAGAACTTTTTAATATTTCTTGCATGGCAGGTCTACTGGCAACAGATTCTCTCAACTTTTGTTTGCCAGATAGTCTTTATTTCTCCCTTACTTTTGAATGATAATTTCTCAGGGTACAGAATTCTAGGTTGGTTGTTTAAGGTGGCTGTTTTGTCCTTTCAATACTTTCAATATTTCACTCTAGTATCTTCTTGATTGCACAGTTTCTGAGGAGAAATCAGATATAATTTGTATGATTGCTTCTGTATAGGTGTCCACCCCCCGCCCCCCAAGGAACCTGGGGGATTGATATGTGAGTGGTTTGTTCAATCATATGATCTTGGGAATAAGGGTTAGTAGGAGAGAAAAGAGAAGGTGGGTGAGTCAGTATATTGGTACAGTGCTAGGGCAGTCTGGTTTCTCAATCCATGGGACTTTCTGAGAAGACTTGTGGACCTTAACCATGGGAGGAACAAAGAGGAGAAGCATTTATCGGTTAGCTCCTTTTCAAGGGTTGCTTCACTTCTGGATTGTGCTTCATGAGTGCTGAGTGTTTTTTGTGGGATTCCACACTGTGGTATTGGAAAAGCCCCAGGGCAGGAAGCCAGAGGTATACTGTGAGTGCCTGAGCTGTTGTCAGGTTAAATTTTTTTTTTTTTTTTTGTTTTTTTTTTTTTTTTTTTTTTTTTGGAGACAGTGTCTCACTTTTTTGCCTGGGCTAGAGTGAGTGCCGTGGCATCAGCCTAGCTCACAGCAACCTCAAACTCCTGGGCTTAAGCGATCCTACTGCCTCAGCCTCCCGAGTAGCTGGGACTACAGGCATGCACCACCATGCCCGGCTAATTTTTGCTATATATATTTTAGTTGGCCAGATAATTTCTTTCTATTTTTTTAGTAGAGACGGGGTCTCACTCTTGCTCAGGCTGGTCTTGAACTCCTGACCTTGAGCGATCCACCCGCCTCGGCCTCCCAGAGTGCTAGGATTACAGGCGTGAGCCACCGCGCCCGGCCTGTCAGGTTAAATTTTATCTTGCTTTCAAGCTGGTTTAGAACTGTTTGCTGGTGGTAGCTGGAATAAAAGGTGAAGCTGAGAGGATTTGAATGGAATTCTAGTGTTATACAGTACAGATACATAATACTTGAGATGTATACAACTGCCAAATTGAATGATAATGTATAGCAATATTAGATGCCATTAATGATTATGTACTGAAATGTTGCTATAGGTCTTAGATGTTTCTATAGTAGACAGTGAAACAAGATTCCTGTCTCATTTTCAGAGGGAAGACAGGTAGAATATATGGTTTTTAGTGTTTTTTTTTTAAATTCAAGATACTTCATATGTATCATACTCATTTAATCCTTGGGGGCAGCTCTGAAGTAGATTTGATTGTGTTTTTTTAACAGATGGGGATATAATGTAAGAGAGAGAAGTAACCTGCCCAAGGTTATAGAATTATTAAATTGCAGGGCTTAGACTTAAAGACTTATATTACTCCAGAAAGCTCATCCCTCTCCCTACTCCCTCGTTATAGCACCTTATTATTGAAGTCTTTTAGTTATATTAGGCTTTCAACCTATAAATCTAAACTCAACTAGTTTCTGATTGTAAAGGTTATTTGTATGTACTCCTCTAGTCCACTAGAGGTCAGTATTGGGTTGAGAAAGACTAGAGACTTTGGCTTTTGATTCTCATTATTTTAACTCTCTAAGTCTTATTTCTAGGTACTCCTCAAATTTGTATTTCACAGTAAACCTCTATTTAATGACATATATAGGGTGTCTAATAGAACTACTTTGACAGTTGTAAAAGTGTTAATAGTGACTTTTAAAGGTTAATAGTCCTGATTAGGTAATGCTTATGGGTTCTCCCCTCCCTGATAACAGGTAGGAGAGCACCCATGTCATACCTTTTGCAGGTGTCTCTTTATTTTATTGAGCCACATCTTATTCTCATATGGATCCTTTTGTTATCTATTGCCCTTATACAGTAAGCATATATCCAAATTTACTATGTGTACCTCACTATGTCTGGACTTGGAGCATTCTAAGAATTGTAAAGTGTTTCTTCTCTTCAGAGAGAGAAGAGGTGCATACTGAAGGGCTTTACTGTCATTTTCACCTGGATATATTAATACAACCAGTTTACTGAACTCATCTTGATCATCCGGTACTTAGCTTACTATTTTTATGGTTCCTATTGCTTGGAATGGCCCTACCATCTAGTCATCAAGGCCAGAATACTTGGAATTATTCTTATTTCCTTCCTCTCTTCCCATGTACTACATTTAAATCAGTAAATTGTGCTACTTCTGCTTCTTATATATCTGCTGCTACCTTTATTCAAGTTCTTATTTGGACTGATTATTGATATATATTGATTTTCCTGTTTCTAGTCTTTACCCTTTCCCAGTTGACTACTCCTCTGTTCTTAGAGGACTTGTCCGAATTCTAAAGCTAATCCTGGTACCCTGCTTATGTTCTTTCATTGTTTCTCCCATTTCTTACTAGCTAACATTGCAACTACTTTATGTGATATCTTTATCTCTTATTAATCCTATGCTCTAATTATATAAAATTACATATTATTCCTTGGGTGGATAATGTTTTTTCACCCATGGTCCTGTCTCATGCTATTTGCTTACTGTGGAATGGTTATCCTTTTCCATCTATCTCTGTTTGGAAAAATCATATTTGTCTTTCAAAAGCACCTTTAGTGCCTGTTTCTCTGTGAAGCCTTCCTTGAAACTTTTCCAAGCAGATCTGATTACTTTCTCCTTTGTACAATTATTGCCCTCTGTATTTGTTTCTATCATTATATTTGTTGCACTGAATTCCAGCTATTTATTTGCCTATGTGCTTCCCATAATGGTAGGATGTGAGATTCGTGAGTTAGGGACTCCATCTTATTTCTTTGTATAACCAGTGTGCAGCACAATGCCTGGTACCAAGTAGACATTCAACATGTGTTTGAAAGTAGGAATACAGAGAGAAAGCTCCATAAGTTAGGGCAGTGAGAGGAGGCTTTCTAAAGGAAGAAGAATTTTAATTGGGTTTCATAGGAAAGATTGGATTCAGGCAGGAAGAGGTTAAAGGGTAGAGAAATGGCATAAGTGAGGATACAGAAGTGGAAATTGACTTAGTGTATTATGAAGTCGAGTCTCATCCAAGTGGAAGAGTCATGTTGGAGAGTACTGGATAAGTACATTGGAAAATTAGGTTCAGCTTCCATTATGGTGGAATCTATGTGATGGATTATAAAGTTTGGGCTTGCACTTGTTTAATTTTTTCCCCCAATTTCCCTCATGTCTAATTGGCATGATAAACAATGTGGCTTAAGAAGAGCCTGGCTGCAGTAGGTACAGGGATTGTAATGGGAAGGCGATGAGTTCCATTTTAGGTATGTTGGAAATGAGGTGATGGTAGATCACACAGTAGCAATAGGAAACTAGAGATGTGCTGTGCATTTCAGGAGGGTGGTAAGAGTGGTAAGAGAGAAAAGGGGTTGAGGGCTAAACTTTGCTCAATTTCTATATAATAGGAAATTGGAGGAGAATATATTATATGTAAGGGAATCTTGCGGAAGAGGTGGTTAAGAGTGTAAAAATCATTCATAAAGAGAATGAAGAACTAAGAAAATGAGAACACCTAAATGCTTTCTAAGGTCTAGCTACTACGTGTGTGCTTTGTGCCCCTCTCCCCCTGCTCCAGCCCAGTCAGCAGAGATCAGTCAGCTGCTTCTTTATAAGGATTGTCTTTGGAGGGATAGGATAAATGATCCTGATTTTTAAAAAAAGCTTAGCATGTTAGAAAAGAACACTGAAGAGCTTTTTATTAGATTTTTTTTGTGGACTTCAATGTCATATTTTCATTTTAATATATATGTATTTATATATTTATATCTATATTTAGTCTTTACCACTTCCTGCCAATCTCGTAACATACATTGTGAATAGATGGTAATTTTCATTTGCATCCATAATGGTAATATCTGAATATTTATTTCATTACTCTATTTGAAATTTGGTGTTTCCAACTTGGCCAGTTCCTGCTTGGCAGGTCTGCCCTGATTGCTCCTTTTTACAGTCTGCAGAAGCTTTAATAATTCTGACAGAGAACGCAGGTTCTGACAGAGCTTTAGAATACAACTTGAAGCATTTTGATTTCCAGCATAGATTGATGGTCATGGAATCCTGTTAATTAGTTCAAATTGCTTTCTAAAGATAATTCATTCTCCTGATTACATTTTATTGGTCTCTTATAGCCACGTAATTGTTTTTAATAGTTCCCTGAGTTTAAATGTATTAAAATTAATCCCAGGCTCCCACCTGTACTCCCTCAACCATTATGATTTCAGTATGGCATTTTCTTGTAAGAGATAAATATTAGGCATTTGCACTAATCTCTTGGCTACTTAAGCAAAAATTGGTAGATTTCATTTTGTGATGATTTATTGGATATATTTGAAACGTCTTATGATAATATTGACTGATTAACTTTATTCTGTGTTAACTTGGAAACAGTTAAGATAGGGTAACTTCAGGATTAAAAATGTACACATTAATATGTTTGGTTTTATTTCTGAGACTAAAACTTTATGTACTAAGGCCTTTTGTTTTGATATTTTTTTAAGATACCAATTTGTTCAAAATTAGAAATTCATTAAAAGCTTAATTTTGTTTTTTTTTCTTTCTTTTCTTTTTTTTTTTTTTTGCTGTGTTTGTGTGTGTTTTTCTCTATCTAGGCCCAACAGCAAAGAAACCTGGATAACATCGTCTTGCAACAGCCCAGAATAGGTAGCAAGAGAAAATCTAAGAAAGATGCATATATAATCTTTGATACAGAGATAGAAAGCACTAGCCCCAAGTCTGAACAGGATTCAGGAATTCTGGATGTTGAAGATGAGGAAGATGATGAAGAGGTAACTAACATTTGAATTGGGGAAGTGAGACTATTTTTAAGCTTAAATGTAGTATATGGTTGAGATGTGATGAAAAGTTTTTACATATAATACAGTTTATGTGATCTGGATATTAAATGCCATTTTGAATAGAAATAGGCCCCAATTTAAGGAAACTGAAGATACATTAAGATAATTTAGGTTGTGATTCTTTTTAAAGAATTTAAATTTTAAATGCATTCTTCCAATTTTGAAAAGATTCAGAGTTTCTTGATTCTGTACTGACTGAGAGCTACATTAAGGGAAGAGTAGAGGTAACCTGACCTAGAGACAAGAGGTCTAGGTGACCTCTACTGAAACTAGAACAGAGTTACCTGAGATAACTATAAGATGTTACTTCAAAAGGTTAGGAGTGAACAAATATATTTACCTTGAGAAATGATTCAAGTTGAAAATATTGAAAGGTTCCAGAAAGTTGAGAATCATTTCTGGAGGAAATACATGTATGAGTGATTATGGGATATCTAGGAATTTTATGAGATATCCATAACCTCTTAGATGAATTATGTGTCACTGTCAGGCAAGAATAAGATTAAGTGGCTTAACTAGTACATATTTTTATATTTTTCTTTGTTGTTGGAAGTATATTTAATGTGGTTTTTAAAACTGTTGTGGCATTTGAGAGTTCCTGTTCAAATGTTTTTTTGTACATACTTACCATTTGCATTAACTGGATAAGTGTCTTTGTGAGTGTAGTGTTTAGGAGCATGAGCTTTACAATCAGACTATATTCCAGTCCTAGCTTTGCCATTTTATTTTTTTAAATTATTAATAATCATATCATTTACTTTTAAAATGGCTACTGATATATGTGAGAAATCACTTACTCCTATATTCAGCAAACTTTTTTGCCTTTAAGCACTTGTCTCCTTTTAATTGTTTCATTTCTTCAGATAAAACTGAGTTCACCGTTTCTTCCTCATCCTTGTCTCCTGTTATACCCTTACTACCCTTCTTACTCTTCTCTATCTTCAAAAACTATGCTCAAAAACTTGTCACTGTCTAACTTTGAATGTTAAGTAACGTGCTTAATCACTTGGAACCTTAGTCTTCATCTGTCAAGTAAAGTCTCCCCCATATAGCAGCAATCCCCCAACCTTTTTGGCACCAGGGACTGGTTTCACAGAAGACGATTTTTCCAAGGACCTGGGTAGGGGATGGTTTTGTGATGTTTCAAGCACATTTCATTTATTGTGCAGTCAAATCTCTCCGCTAATGATAATCTGTATTTTCAGCCACTCACCAGTGCTAGCATCACCACCTCAACTCCACCTCAGATCATCAGGCATTAGTTCTCATAAGGAGCGTGCAAACTAGATCCCTGGTGTGTGCAGTTTACAATAGGGTTCATGCTCCTGTGAGACTCTAATGCTGTTTCTGATCTGACAGGAAGTGGAGCATATGCTGTGATGCAAGCAATGGGGGTGGCTGTAAATACAGATGAAGCTTTGCTCTCTCAGCCACCGCTCACCTCCTATTGCGCAGCCTGGTTCCTAAAAGGCCGTAGACCAGTACCGGTCTGCGGCCCAGGGGTTGGGGACTGCAGCCATATAGGATTGCACAAGTGTCTGCTCCATAAAAGGTGGTCAACAAACATAAGTTTCATTATTCTTCCTTACTGACTTCTATTATGTGTCACCACTGTCAGTATGCCTGTACCTATTATTATTCCTTTTTGACTTCAAAAATGGAATTGGTACTGTTTAAACTGTTTGGGCTGAAAAGCAAGTAAATAATCAAATAGTTATGTGTCTAAAACATTAGCATTTAAGTTTGATTGAATGTCTGAGGGACTATCATATGTGTAAAGTACTACCTTCTTTTATATAGTTTTCATTATTGAGGGAACACATTTCTGCCATTTAAGTGAATAATTATATTTATCATTTTTAGTTAAAATTTATACTTGATTAGGATATGTAAATGAGGTACATTAATAGTTATCAGTGCTTGAAAGTTTCATCCTAATTTCTATTGTACTTAGATTGCAAAAACTCCTAATAGCTCTTAATAGAGCTAAAAAAAATCTTTTGAGTGTTACCTAATGGGCCACTTCAGACAAAAGAACCAACTATTTGCATGATAACCTATGGAGACAGAAAGAAGAGAGGACTGTTTCCTCTTGAATATTTTCTAACATTCTCTCTTCTAGCCTGGAATGACGGGTGTGTTAGGGTATGGATCCATCATGGAGATCAGACTGTCAGGGATTAGGCTCATCACAGATGACTAGTCGCAGCAGTAGTGTAATAAAGTCTTTCTCAAGAAAGACTAGCTAATTCCTTTAATGTACATTTTGGGTACTCATCAAGAAAATGCAATTCTATGAGGCACTATGGCTTATGGAAACAGAAGTTACACATAGTCTCTGCCCTTGGATAACCTGAAGAGATGATAAGATAAAAAATAAAATATAGGCCGGGTGCGGTGGCTCACGCCTGTAATCCTAGCACTCTGGGAGGCCGAGGCGGGCGGATTGTTTGAGCTCAGGAGTTCGAGACCAGCCTGAGAAAGAGCGAGACCCCGTCTCTATTAAAAATAGAAAAGAAGTTATACAGACAGCTAAAAACATATATATATATGTATATATATATATGTATAGAAAAAATTAGCCGGGCATGGTGGTACATGCCTGTAGTCCCAGCTACTCGGGAGGCTGAGGCAGGAGGATTGCTCGAGCTCAGGAGTTTGAGGTTGCTGTGAGCTAGGCTGATGCCACGGCACTCTAGCCCGGGCAACAGAGTGAGACTCTGTCTCAAAAAATAAATAAATAAATAAATAAATAAATAAAATAAATAATAAAATGTATACTTAGTTCTTATATATCATTGAGAACCTACTGGATAGAAATCATTCTTTATCGTTAGCTCACTGAAGATCCTGGATAAGTTCCTTTTAATTTTTATGTCATGTTTCTTCTTGCTTTGTTCTATGAGGTCCATAGAAGATGGAGAAAGTGAGACTAGTAAAATATGCTGGGGGAGTGGTTCCTCATAAAGATAGTACAATAAGAATTTACTTGAAAGTTAATATTTTAAAATGGTTTCATATCCTAACTCAAACAGAATTCATATTAAATATTTGCTGATTGAGCTCTTACAACAAGAATTCAGCACTTCACTGTCATCTAATGGCATCCTATCTTAAAAAAAATCCTACCTTATATTTATTTACTTCTCAGTTTGAATCTTCTTCAAGTGCACATTCTTAATCTCAAACCTCATGTAGAGAATTATTTATTTAGATGTTTCCAAACGGGTTTCTTGGCATAGTTCTTGCATGGTGTGAATAAATTCTTCAGATAAGGTCTTTCATGACCCACTGTGACGTTCTGACCTTCATTCTTGTCATTCTTCAATAGACCTCATTGAGAACAGCATAGTTTTTGGAATATTGTGACTTTTCATCTGTGAGCATGGTAATTGTGGCATAGAATCCTATAGGGCAGTGGTTCTTAATCTATTTGGGGTGATATATTACTTTGAGAGTTTGGTAAAAATATATGGAGTGATTTCCCAGTAAAATGTACATATATTCATTCAAAAACAGTTCTACATGAAATTTCAAGAGGTTCACGAAATTCATTTTACTCCTAGGACCCAACTTAAGTACCATGTTGTAAAGCAATGCTTCTTGAACTTTATTGTGCGTAGAAATCACCTGGGAATCATATTAAAATGCAGATTGTGATTCTGCAGGTTGGGGATGAGTCTGAGAGTCTGCATTTTTAATAACGTCCCGGGTGAGGATGGTGCTTCTGGTCCCTGGAGCACATTTTGAGCTACAAGACTATAGAGGACCATGAGGAAGCTTTTTTAGTATGTAAATAAAACAAACCCATGATTAGTTGAGTCTCCTATTGATTTTCCATTAATATGGTTTAAAACTTTTCAGGCAATAAATCAGTACTTGAAGAGAAAGTTATATTTTGCTTTCTAAAATTTGTTCTTTATGATTCATTACCAGCATTTTGACATGAAATTTTGTAATTCTAATTTAACAAGTTTAGGTACTTATTCTTTGAAGTAAAAACTTTTTACCCTTTCTTGTGCTTTTAATGAAAATATATTTAATATATTCTTTGAGATGAATGACACTTTTAGGCTATTTACTGTATTTACTATATCTTTAGCTTAATGACACTTAAGAGGAGATCATGGGATGAGGTGGGTAGCAAAACCCAAACACCTAGCACAGAGCTTTTCACATAGTAAGCAGATTGTTAATATATTATTAAACCAAAATAAAGTTTGTACTAGAGATGGGAAAAACTTAAGAGCCTGGGGAACTGAAGATGAAGTCTCAGTAAATTGTCATCTTGGATAAAAAACTACCTCACCATATTGAATGAACTGAAGGAGTCAGTCTCTTTCTCTTTTTTTTATTCTATCCCTCAACCCCCAAATCCCCCAAAGCTTTTGAGGATTGTTGCAAAGAAAAGTATTTCCTAGTAAAATTCTCTCTTTATTTTTATGTTATTTTTGGCTAAGCTAATAAAAGGGTCATAATTAAAATAAGTTTTTTTTAACTAATCATACATGAAAGTTGAACTATATAAAACTACCAGTATTTTGCCATTTTTGATCAACTTAATTCAATTGATTTTCCGTCAAAACATGTAAGGCAATTTGCGTTTAATCTCTCTATCACCCTGTGATATATACAGATGTTAATGTTCTTCTCTAAATGTCTAGATAGGACTTAAAATATTTTTTTTAGAAATAGCAAACATTTTATTGAAAATAAATTTATAGGTCTAGATTCATCAGGAATATCAGTTTTGAAATATTTGAAGATAAAATACAAAGAAGCCCTCAATATGATATATTATTTGTGAGAAGGGGGACAACCATGTCATCCATACCACCCGTCACAGAGTATGGATCAAATTAATATTTGTTGACCAGGTTTAGCTCTCCAGATTTTGGTGCCTCTTTTAAAATATGGAATTAAAACAAGAGGGAATTGCTAATTTAAATACAAATACTATCTAATAGAAAGCCTTCTGGGATATCTTGATGATTATGGTACTGTACTAATTTTGAAGTAACAGGATGTATTAATATTAATTTGCTAGGACAGCCATAACAAAATACTACAGATTGGGTGGCTTAAACAACAAAAATTTATTTGCTCACAACTTTGGAGGCTGGAAGTCCAAGATCAATGTTCTGGCAGGGTTGGCTTTTTCTAAGGCTTCTTTCCTTTGTTTGCCAGATATCTTCCTTCTAGTTGTGTCTTCACATGGCCTTTTCTCTTTGCTCACACATGCCTGTTGTCCTTTCTTCTTTTTATGAAGTGTCTCTTCCTCTTTTTTATAAAGACACCAATCCTATTGGATTAAGAACCTACCCTAGGACCTCATTTAACCTTAATTACCTCTTTAAAGGCCCTATCTCCAAGTACAGCCACAATTGGACTTAGGGATTCACTGTATTAATTTTGGAGGGGACACAATTCACAGGGTGATTGGAAAGTGTACAAATAAGATTTGTATTTTGAAGGCACAAGTTCTATTAGTCTTGTGCTATTAGGGCAAACCATATAATTCTCTAATCATCCCTTTTCTCACCTATAAAATAGAGACAATAATTTGTGTGAAATTGCTTATAAAAATTGTGGTTCTTATGATATTTGACCCAAATTTCAAAATGTTTCTTGTAAAACTTTCTATTGACAGGAAAGTAATAGAAAGTAAGGGTCATTCCTCAGTAAGTTAATGTGAAATAAAAGATGCCATTAGAGGTTTGCAGTTAAAACCAGAGGTTGTAGAGTGGCAGCTCATGAACCAGAAACAGCTTGCAAACTGGTTGTTAGCCTGAACAGTACTTAAGATTTTTTAAATTAGTTGTCAACTCTTAAAAGTCAATTGAATTCACATAAAAATCTGGATTTCCAACTTTGTTTCTTTCTAAGCATGGTATTAATAAATAGGCCCCGAGTAGTAAGGGTGTCATCAGGGATATGGTTTTTTCTGTCAGCCACAATTCCTGATGTATCTGCACATTGGCCATTGTTATTTATCATTACATGTATGCTGTTGTTGAGAGAAATATAATATTACTTATATTAGGTGTATATCAAGAAATACTAAATGAAAGACAGACTGCCAGGGCCATAAATATTTGAAAAAAATGATGAGTACATAGTCCTTTGTAAAAGTGAATAGTCATTGATATTTCATATACAAAGTATGTCTAATAAGGAAATACAATTTAAAATGCCAGCCTACTTTACTTATTCCCAATACCCTTTGGCCCTGTAGGCTTCTAGTTTTTCACTTCTGTTCTTAATGAAAGCTGGTCTAATAAGGACAAATACAGTCAAAAGAAAAGTAGGTATCTATACGAAGTTGAATGAAAACATCATGGCATGTGTTAGACATGCTGTTTTGGTTTTCTTACTCCCATTCTTGATCTTTTAGGTCTATCCATTGGTAAAGATATATTATGGCTCACATTGATTTAAGGTCTTTTTAAGTTTTTTCATTGTGCTCATAGTATAAATGCCCTGTTGTTTTGAAATTGTTTGCCTCTATTATAAACTTCTATCTTTTCAGGTCTTCTGGAATTTCTCCTTTATATTCTCTTTGATTATTCAATCCTCTTTACCCCTGTACTAAGTTGCTAATAACCCCAACAATGGAAGGTACTCCTCCCCCTCCCTTGTCTAAAATACTCTATTATACTTTTCTCTGAAGGACCAACTCAATTCCACCTCTTCTGCAACACCATCTTTTTTAAAAACTTCTTTTACTTTTAAAGAATTTTAAATCTTCAGAAAAGTTACACATATGGTATCTATATGCTCTTCACTTAAATATTCCACTCATTAAAACTTTAAAACTTGACACTTCTTCTCTGTCTCTATCAAAAATTTAATTTTGAAAGAATCAGGTGTATGTGTGTATTTTTTCTTTTCCTCTCAAAATTGAGCCATTTGAAAGAAAGTGACATACTTCATTATTTTTGAGCTGTAAATATCACAATGTATGTTTCCTGAGAATGACACTCTTCTACATAACCATAGTACGATGATCACACTCAGGAACCTTAACATTGCTATAATACTATCACTTAATATACATCCCATATACAAATTTACGCAGTGGTCCCCAAAATGTTCTTTATAGCAGATTTTTTCTTTCATTTTTTTCCTGTAGACATATTCAGACAAGTATCACACATTACGTTTAATTTTAATGTCTGTTTAGTCTCCCTTAATATCCTTCTATTTAGGTACATCTGGTTATATCCTCATGACTAGATTCAGGGTAATCGTTTTTTGGGACGAATATTACGAACATAATATTATGCTTCTTTCATTGCATCACATCAGGAGGTACACAGTTGGTTAAGGAGGTATCCACTAGATTTCTTCACCATAAAGGTACCTTTCCCCTTTTGTAATTACTAAGTGATCCATGGAGTGATACTTTAAGACCATGTGAGTATCTTATTTCCTGATATTATTAATAGTAGTTTGTCACCCAGTGGTTTTAGAATTCATTGATGATTCTTTCCTCGATCATGTGTTACCATGGTGGTTGTAAATGGTGATTTTCTATTTTTATCATTTCTTTCACATTTATTAGTTGGCATTCTTTTATAAAGAACTTTTCTTTTCTCCCCTTTCTTGTTTTAAGTGTAAGCAAGGGCACATGGTTTCTTGTTTTATATACGGTGGGTTATATTCCATTCTTTCATTTAGATCTTCAGTTGTTCCAAATTTTGCCAGTGAAGGACTTTTCCATATCCATCCAGTTTTTAAGCATTTTCTTTCTGGCACAGGAAATCCCAGGTTCTGCCCCAGCCCCTACATCAGGCATTTCTTCAAAGAACTCTCATTCCTTTTACTGAAAAATGATACTTAGAAAAGGAGATGTGAGCATTAGTTATGCTCCTTTCATGGGCAGAGCTAAGAAATGCACCTGCTACACTAATGTGTAGACTTTTTTATAAATCATGAGTTAAAGCTAATATTTATAATTCCAATCTAATGTAACAGATCTTTCTCTTCTCTCATTCTATGTTTGTATCTCTGAGGATTCTGGTTTCCAGAGTACCAATATATTTACTCATTTGTCTATATAATACACACAAAGTACTTTTAGAATTACTATGCAAATGTAACTAAAAGCAGTAAACTTATTAAGTTCAATATTTTATTTGCAATTCTTTTAATCCTACAATGCATCCCACTAGGTCTACATAGTTTAGAGTACTGTGTTAAAACATTTCTTGGCTAATTTTTTTCTTCTGTGTGATTGTTACCAAATTGATATACAATTAGTTCATTTGTTCATTTTTGTATTATTTTTCAGAGTTCTGCTATCTTATTAATTTTTTGACTATGTAAACTATGAACATGGTTCAAAAGGTAAAATTATATAAGAAGATGTAGTCAGTGAAATCCCACTCTCATCCTTATTCTTTCCATACTTCTCCTACCTGGCTTTTGTAAGTAAAAAGTATTGTTAGTTTGTATACCCTTCATTATACCTTAAACAATATGCTTATTAATAGCATAATATGTATATATTTCTGTGCTTTCTTTTTTTACTGGAAAATATATACTGCAAATTACTCCATATCAGTTCATAAAAATCTTTCTCATTCTGTTTTTACTGATAAATAGTATTTCATTGTTTGGCTATATCATAGTTTATTCAGCTAATCTATATATGGGCACTTAATAATTTCCAATATTTTTCTATTAAAAAGCAGTGTTTCACTTGTATAGCCATTAGAATAGCTAAAATTAAAAAAAAATACTGACAATACCAAGTACTGGCAAGGATGTAGAGCAAGTGAAACTCACATATTGGTGTAAAAATGTGAAATGGTACAGTCATTTTGGAAAAAAGATTGAAGGTTTATTATAAAGTTGAATGTACACCTACCATATATGACCTAGCAATCCCACTCCTAGGTATTTAGCCAGTATGTTCACTCAGAAACCTGCACCTGAATATTTATAGCAGCTTTGTTCATACATTGCCAAAATTAGAAATACCCTACCTAAATGTCCTTCAATGGATGAAGGGATAAGTGAACTATGGTATCTCCATAATCGGAGTATCACTCTGAAATAAAAAGGAATGAACTATAGATACATGAACAAAAACACAGACGAATCTGAAATGCATTATTCTAAATGAAAGAAGCCAGATTCAAAAGGCTGCATACTATATGAGTCTGTTTATACAACACTCCTAAAAAGGGAAAACTCTAGGGACAGAAAATAGATCAGTGTTTGCCAAGGGCTAGACTTCAGGTAACAATTTGACTACAGAGGGGCATGAGGGAATTTTTTTGGGTGGTAGAACTGTTTCTTTTTATCATGGTTATGATAGTACAGGACTATATGCATTTGTCAGAACTTACAGAATCATTCACTAGAAAGGGTTAGTTTTACCATATGTAAAATACCTCAAAACTTAAAAAAAAATCAAAAACTAAGAATTGTTTTTTCATATAATCAGAGCTGTGTTCTCAGGGTAGGTTCCTAGAAGCAGGATTGTTAGTCAAGGAGTAAATAGCTTTATAGTTTTGTTAGATAATGTCAAATTCTCCTCCACAGAGGTTGCACTATTTTCTATATACCCCACAGCCCACCTCAGCAACGTATGAGGTGCCAATTTCCTTACAGCTTCTTTAAGAGAGTATTTTTTTGTAAGCTTTTGAATTTTTGCCAGTCTCATAGATGAGAAGTGATATCTCTGTGTAGTTTTAACTTGCATTTGCATTCCTATTACTATGGGTAAAGTTGAGTATCTTAAAAGTTTGAGGGCCATTTGTATATCTTTTTTTTTCCTTTTTGGTAAACTGCTTATATCTTGTGCCCTTTTTTCTAATGATTTGGGTTTTTTCCTTCAGTTTTTCCAAGTTCTTTATCTATTAGGGATGTTAGTTCTTTACCTATAATATTGTAACTTTTGTTTAACCTACTTTTGTTCACCTTAATTTTTCCTTTTCTTAAACCTTTTGTATTTTTTTTTTTTACCAAATTTAGTGCTAAATTACCTTTTTTGCCTAATAGTTTAGCATATAGTGGACCCTTGATAAATAAAGACCAGTTGAATTTTTAATTTCAACAGCATTCAGCTTTAAACAGAGAATTCTTGAGAGACTATCCTCTGATTTTGGCCACAGGTTTTTTATAGTGCCTCAGTAAGGAGAAATGGTGGTTTTTCCTGATTTTCTTCAGCTTAGGGTAAACACTTGAATAATTAAGTGGTAATCTCTTTAGAAATTTCTCAGAAAGGATCCTAATTATTTGTGAGAAGCTCCACAGCAATATTCCTTATTTTTTAAGACAGAGCTCTTGCCAGGGTATTCTTATATGCTCAGGGGCTTAAAAAATTCTTTATATTTTTGCTAATTCTAGTCATGTAGAATCGTAGGCCTTCCAGTTTGTTGGTGTGTCTGTGGTGTTTAGTCTAGCTCCATAAAAGCTTATGTCCAAATAAATTCTACCCTTCTTTTCTCTGAATATTTGGAAACAAAGTAGTTCAAAAAGCACATTAGTGAAAATTGTATTTCCTGGCTTCTAGACGTAAGATGGGTAGTTGCAATTGAACTTCTGAATGCAAAGGCAGTGCCCCTTCAGCTAATCATTTGTTGTTTGCTCCTTGCAGAAAAATACCTCATATATTTTAATGACTTGAGAGCCAAGTAATGCTCAGAAATGGGTACCAAGTCCCCTCATTCATTTACCAATACCAAGAAATGACCTTGTGTAAAGTGGGAATCAAAAATAGTTTCAAGGTGGAGAATGGCTCAGATGATTAGTGAGAAACATATCTAAATTCTTTGCAAACTCCTTTCATACTCTTTTTGGATAATGCATGTACTTTGAAAGACTTAAGAGAAAAATAAATGGTGTGTGCATGTGGGCATGTGTGTATGAGAGACAGTGTGTGTGTGTATGTCTGTATCTTCTGGTACAGATGTGTGAACAATAGGGCTAGAACACACTAATCCACTTGTTTTCACGTACTATCTTTATCAGCAGCATAAGTAACTCTCATAGTACATTTGCTACTCTTCTTGAATGGAGGGAGGCAAGCAAACTTTTATTTTACTCTAGTCCTCTTTTCTAATGATGTGTTTACCCAGCAGTAAAATGGGTAAATTTATCATTCCTAAGGATAATTTTTTTTCCCTGCCTTCCTTCACTAATGAGTCTTTTAAGACAGACTACTCTGACTACTTCTTTTGGGGGAGGGTTTAGAAAAATAGTAAATGAATGTATCTGTTCAAACTTTAATCGCATTATTTTTTAAAAATCAAAATCTCCTTTTTTCTTTAATATGTAAAAAACATTTTCCTTATGCTTTTTTGAGAAAAACTTAACCATCTACCTTTCCATTTGTTGATACTTCCTTTTACTTGAACTAAAATGTATTAGAGAAGAAGAAAAAGATATCATGAAAGTCAGATCCTGATGTGTTATAGGAATATTTGTAATTAGAAATGTTCATATTTCTTTTCCTCCTGACCATCTAATATTCCCATGTCTATTCTGACTCTTTGTATCTTCTCTAGCAAATACTGTCTGTAGAGACTCATAAGCCTATTTTTCAGAGGACATTTCATTTATCCTATTTATAGGTTTACATTTCTTAGTTGGTAAGTCCTCTCTCTCCAGACTCTTTTTGGTCATCTATATAGTGGCTTTACGTGATAGCTGGTATATTTTATAGGGCATAAATGCTATTTAACAACAAATATTTCACAAAAAAAATTAGGAAGTATTGGTTTGAGTGAAGCTGTTAATATTTATCTTACAAATATAAGAATCATTAAATTGAAATAAACAAAGTAGCCATATGTATTGGTATCTAGTGGATACATGATCTCTAATGGGTACATGAATGGAAGAATGTAGCAGTTGCCTCTGTGCTATTGAAGTTCAGTCATCACCCCCAAATTCTTTTAATAGCTTTTTAATTATCTGTTATTTAAAAATAAATCATAGTTTCCCTAATTTATATAATATTATAACATGCTCTGAGACACAGATATCTTAGTTAATAGAATCTAAATCTTACTTACTATTTGATCCTCCTGAAAATAAAGAGGTTTGAGCTGGCAAAACGCACTAATGTGTTCCATTAAGAAACTATACAGGGAATTAGGTAGCTGCTGTCCTTGGTGATGAAATTATTTCCCTTGAATTTTTAAGGAAAATAACTAGTTAAAAAAGCAGGATAATCTTGAATATACTGTTTGTGGCTACTGATAGTATTTTCATAGATCTATGTGAACTTCTAGAAAAATACAGACTCTGGTATTATATCTTAAGGTCTTAAGTTCCTGACTGTCAGGCAGAGGAAATGTTTAACTGTTCTAATCATGTTTCTGTATCTCAGAAAGAAAGCCCTTATGAGAGGAAATGACAGCGTCCTACCACAAAGTTATCTCTTATCAGTTACAGTCCCAGTCGATAATGATTTGTCAAATTTAGACATGTGTAAAATGCAAGGGCTGTGTTATTTACTTTGGAAAGGAAAAATTAGATGAAGCTGATAAAGAAGGAGTCATGGCTTTTGTTAGGAGACAGAAACCATTAGAGACAGTCATTGTTAGCTTAGGAAAGTGTCCTTGGACCCCTCCCTCTGCCCCAGCTGAAACCTAAACCTGCTTGAATCATTCTTTACAACTTGAGGGGAGGGAGGAGCAAAGGAGGGGAAGAAGTATGAAGGCCACTTTGACAGAGTGTTAGCATTTTAAATGGAAAGCAAAATGTGAACCTTAAACCAGACCTATTTCTGTGAGTCAGGAAAATCTACCTTTTGTTCTGGTACTCTTCTTCACCTCCATTTATTTAGAGTTTTGAAAGTTCATTTCTTATTCTTCTAAACATGTAGCATTCTTTCACGTCCAGTGTATGTTGCTCTTCTCCTTTTGCCTTTCCGTAGTTGTAAGTGATTCTTTTTCATTAGTGGAAGCAGAGAAAACACATCTAGCTCAAAGCAACATGAGTCAGTGCATACTTTACATACCTTTATCCTCACAGCACTCTTCTTGGTTCCTCACAGTGTTCATTCCTAGTGTTCCTCACAGAGGGGAGCATAGAGGAAAAATGATTTCTAAACATTGGGCTATTTTAGGGGTAGAGGTAAAGATTGTGAACTGAAGCCCTGTTTTGCTCCCTTATTTTTTTCACTAAATTTCTGTGTGCTGCTTTCAAAGCAGGCAGTCTTGTGCTTAGGAAGACTTAACTGGATGATGGTTCCAGAGCAAAGAAATAGTAGAGCCAATACTTACAGGTCGGGGCACTTTGAACAGGTCAGGGCACTTGCAACAGTTTGAAGCTGAGTTAATGATGTCATGTCACGACAGCCTCATGGAGAATAGGTTTGGTTGTACATATTTGTTGGAGATGACAGAAAAAGGCCTTTATCTCCTCTCTAAATATATCTATTTTTCATAGTCTGTCCAGATAAACCTGTCTTAGCCCATTAGTAACCAAATATCTTTGTTAGGGGGTCCTGTTAGCTTATTCATCACAGATTTCTAGGGAAACCGCCCCTTAATGTGGATGTTCATTCTATAAGGATGGGTCTGATATGTAGAAGAGCCAAGGGTCTGCTTGAGGAATGGCCACAGGCAGTTTCCTTTTCAGTGAAGCCATGCCTCTGAGACAAAGTAAAACAAAATAAATACACTGTATGAAGAATCACACATAAACAAAGTTACGATTGAATTTGCTATTCAATGTTAGATAAGAACATTTTTTTAAACTTTTTGTAAATATATATTTATAATAAATAACTATAATTATTTATTCTAAATAAAAGAAAAAAATTTCATTTCTCATACAGATCAAACTTTTCTTCTTGTTTTTTCTTGTCTTTTTTTCAAATGCATGTGTAGTTTTTATGTACTTTAATTTGAATCCTATGGTGAATATAATTTTTTGATGTTTTTCTATTTTCTTCTTTTGAGATTATATTTTGCTTAGTTGTAGGCTCTGGTTTCCTGGTGTTTGGCAAGATGAAATTGGTTCTGTTTTTCTATCCAGATAAAATAAATTTCCTTCAAATCTCTACTTTGCAATCAAAAAAGGGAGACTATAAAGATGTTTTAATGTTGTCATTTCAAATAAGAATTCCTAAAGTGATTATTTGTTGACTCTTTTTGTGTTAAGATGAAAATGAATGTCTACTTGTACTGTTACAGTTATAATTTTTATGTGATTTTTAATCCTACTTTTTTTTTTTAACTGCTTAGTGCCCATCTGTCCATAAAATGCTTTTCTCAGTAATTTGCAATGCTCATTAACTCTTTTAAAGGCTTTTTTGTTTTTCAAGTGAAATTGTCCTTGGGCCATGGTGTGGGATCTTGAGCACCTTACCATCAGTCTTTAGATTCACTTAAAAGTTTGTTGTGCATGCTTACACAGTATGTAACACTATGAGGTATTTAAATATATTTAATTTTTGCCCTTACGAATGTGGAGCAGATAAACAGAACAGTCAATAAATTTGAAACAATAAATATAGAGGTATCATGGTTTCAGAGGGAAAAGAAAGTGGGTCTTGTGCTTTTGAATTGCAGAATAAGTAGATTTCATTAAAGAAAAGCATCTTGGTAAAGATGCTATGCCCCCAAAGAAGAAATGAGGTTTAATTCTTTATGTATTTTTTTCCTTTTTCCTTTTGTTTAATTTTGTTTGTTCAACATTTACCTTCATTATCTCCTTTTATTCTTGTTAAGTCCTATAAGTCAATTGATAGTTTCCTTTTTTAATTGAGGAAATTGAGGCCAAAGTAAATTGTGACTTACTCATTGTCAGGTCACATAGAAAATCAGTTTTAGCGCTGAGACTAGACTTTAATTCTTACCTGATATTTTTTCTTTTACTTTCTCTTTTGATGTCTAGGTTTAATTGACATGCATTATTCATGTTATAATCTGTTGTGATTACTTGTGGGTTTGGCTTTTCCATTCATTATCTTATTTTTCACATAATCTCTCCTCTCTTCCCAGCATATTTCTGTATTCTGATTGTGTGCTAATTCTTGTGCCCTTCAGAAGTTGGATGGCAAGCCATTTAATTCATCTTGTGTGCCAAGTTTTGAGTTTGACTATTGAAACTTAGTTTTTTATGTAAACTAACGTGTATCTTAGAAGGCAAAGTCAAGTCATCAAAGTCACATTCCCACATTCTTACTTTCCCTTTGGAGTCCCATGGCCCAAGATGTACCTGTAAAGGCAGATACAGGATTAGTGCCACCTGTTTCTCTTCTTGCCTATCCATGCTTCTGGGCTTTGTCCCAGCCTTGGTGGTGTATCTTTGTAGTTTATTAATCCCATGGCTAAAATACCAGAACTAGATCTTTTGGAGCACATGTTATTTTGTTTGTTTGTTTTGTAACTCTAACTTTGAAGCTAGAACTTTTAAAAAACCAAAATGCTTGAGTAGTAAAAGTGAATGCAGTTGCTCTTAATAGCTTTCTTTGAATTTTTTGTGATAATCTTGTATTTGCAGGTACCTGGGGCCCAAGATTTGGTGGATTTCTCTCCTGTTTATCGATGTCTACACATATATTCTGTCCTGGTGAGTCTTTATTTGGTTCTGACTAATAAAGATGTATATTAAATTCAAAACTCTGCTTTCTCATTTTTAGTAGTTTTTATGTATTTTTAAGAGTGGGGAATGAGAAACTATTGTTTAAGCAGCATTATTTATAAAAAGTAGTATATTTTTCTTGCTTCTTGAATCTTTTGTTTATGTCTATTATGTAATATGCTATAGCTAGTGACATTTCTATCAGTTGTCAACAAATTAGTACCTTATAACTAGAAATACTCATGTTCAGATTTCTGTTTTTAATTTAATAATGTACTTATTAAATAATAATGGCCCATATTTACACATTAAAATAGTATTTGTGAAAATGTTCTAATTTTCAATTTCTGATGACTATTATTCCTTTTGTCATATAAAGCATATGGAAAAAGGAACCTCTCTGGGGGGCGGGGAATATTGTGGGTATTAATTATATTCTAAAAAAATGCCTCCTTTCTCCATCTTGGCAGTATACCCACATGAAGACACACAGATACACACAAAGTTACTATTTTCTAATTAGTTATTAAGGAACATTATAGATTTTCATAAGATGAATCTTACATCTGTCAACCTTGCTCAACTATTTTATTAGTTATAATAGTGGTTTTTGTGTTCATATTAGGTCTTCTGTGTAGTCAGTCATATTGTCTGCAGATATTGACTTTTGTTCGTTTTCTTCTTATCCATATATCTCATTGTTCTTCTTATTGTCTTATTGTATTGGCTAGAATCATCATTACTTTGTTGTTCAGTAAAGTGATAGTGGGCATCCTTGTCCAATTTCTAATCTTACAGAGAATGTATCCAAAGTTTTTTCATTAACTGATATTTACAGTAGGGTTTTTGATAAATATTCTTTAGTTATTCCTAGATTCTTGATAACTGTTTTTGAAAAAACATGAATGAGTGTTGAATTTTATTGAATTTTTTCTACATATATTAATATAATTCTATGGTTTTTGTCCTGTAGTTCATGAATATGGTGAATTTCATTGATAGGTTTTTTTTCAGATGTTAAATCATACTTGCATTCTTTAGATAAACTGAATTTGATGGACCTGTATTACTACTTTTATAACATCCTGTGGAATTTAGCTCTTCTTTATTGTTGCTTTTAAAAAAAATTGTTCGTATTTGTATGTGTGGTCATAACTAACACAGGCCTATAATTTTCTTTTTTTGTATGTGTTGTCCTTATGTGGCTTGTAAGTCAGTGTTATTTTGGCCTTATCAAAATGAGTTGAACATCTCCCTTTTTTTTTTGATTATTCTTCTCATTTTAATTTAAAAAATTTTTTTTATTTCTACATATTATGGGAGTACAAATGTTTAGGTTACATATATTGCTCTTGGCCTCCCCCTGCCCCCCAGTCAGAGCTTCAAGTGTTTCCATCCCCCAGACGTTGCTTGTCGCACTCATTATGTATATATACACCCTATCCCCCTCCCCCTCCCATCTGCCCGACGCCCGATAAATGTTATTCCTATATGTGCACTTAGCAATCAAATTAAAAAGCTTCTGCACAGCGAAAGAAACTATCACGAGAGCAAACAGACAACCTACAGAATGGGAGAAAATATTTGCATGCTACACATCCGATAAAGGGCTAATAACTAGAATCTATTTAGAACTCAGGAAAATCAGCAAGAAAAAATCAAACAACCCTATTGAAAAGTGGGCAGAGGACATGAACAGAAACTTTTCAAAAGAAGACATCTCTTCATTTTTTTGCCTAT
This sequence comes from Lemur catta, assembly GCF_020740605.2. Taxonomy (NCBI): domain Eukaryota; kingdom Metazoa; phylum Chordata; class Mammalia; order Primates; family Lemuridae; genus Lemur; species Lemur catta. The sequence continues at coordinate 56,104,573 of NC_059131.1, read as the reverse complement.
TTTATGAAATGACATGTAAGATAGGAGTTATCTGTCCCTTGAAAGTTGTGTAGAACTCACTTTGTATTAGTATGCATTTCTCCTTTGCCACACACTTCCTCCTTTCTCCCTTATCATCTGGCTTCCATGCTTCATGATTTTGTTTAGTCTTTTCAATAGTATCTATGGATATGGGAGTTCACAGTTACTGTATTTAAACCAATTGTCTATAGAAAAAGAATCATATTTACTTACATCCAGTTCCAAAGTTTATAGTAAGCCTCATAATTGAAAAATCGAATGCATTTTTTCCTTCAGATAATGTAAGGCTTATGCAAATGGGTAGTTTGTTTTGTTTAATGGTACATCCTCAGTACCAGTAACAGTACTTGGCATATAATAGGTACTCAGTAAATATTAGTTGAATGAACAAATAAATAAGTGGTAACTAAACAGCCCAGTACGTTTGTTTGAACACGTGCTGACTCAAATCTTATTATTTGTTTACTTGTTCAATAAATATTTATTGAACTTATTTTCTTCATGAAATGGATTTGAAGAAGCAAGGATGTATAAAAAAAAGTTAAGGATTTATACTTTAAAATAATTACAATATACCAGGGGAGAAGTTACATTCTTTGAATGACTATAATATGACAGCACTATATCTCATCACTATGTGTATGCTAGTTTTTATAATCTTTATTAAGATTTTATGATATGAAAATATAACAGATTTTTCTCATGTGAAAATTCTAATAGTGAGTGCTGAATATTCTTTATAAGAATATTGAAATAATTTAGTTGCACATTGTAGGGCAGTGGTGCCCAAACTTTTTGGCACCAGGGACTGATTTCATGGAAGATAATTTTTCCACAGATGAGGGAGCAGGAGCAGGTGCAAATACAGATGAAGCTCACTCACTTGCCTGCCGCTCACCTCCTGCTATGCATGCTATGGGTGGGTGGGGGTCGGTTCCTAAGTTTCATGGAAGGCAATTTTCCTGTATGGTGTTACGCTAGCATATATAAATGGGATAATAATTACCTGTTTAATGCAGTTATAGATATTGAATAAATAGTGCTGAACTTAGTCTCTGCCATTTAATTGGCATTTAATAAATGGCAGTTATCTGGTGAACATTCTGTATCTCTGATGCTGATGGTTAGACAAAGTATTGGTATTTCTAAAAGTATATGGCATAAAGTATAGACGTAGATAGGAGTTCTAGTCTCTTTCATCAACATACAGATTTTACTGTTTTTAAAAATGTATACATTCTTAATTGTGCAATGACTATATAGTCCTAAACTGTGTAGAAGCTAGGGCATACTGGTAATTATTTTGAAATGATAAGCTCTAGAAAGGCAGGAGGACTTTAAACTGCCCATTTAAAAATAAATTCTACACAGTAGTGTTGTGAAATGTTAAAATATTTGATATTTATAAATTTTCTATAACAATTTGTAAGACATTGTTAATATGGCAGAAAGAGGTCTCTTCCCCCATTCACAGTGTTTCCTAGTTTTAAAAGGTATAATTATGAGTAGAAACTCAGTTCTATTTTGGGGGGAATATATGTTTATTTTTTAGACATTGGTCTTCCAGACCTATAGGGACTTTAAATAAACACTGAAATAACTCCTTTGCTAAAGAAAGGGCCAGAGCATGTATAACTTCTAATGCTATCTCTTTTCATAGCTTTTTGGGGGCTGTAATTTGTCACTTCTCTTTGTTTCCCCGTTCACAAGTCACTAATTTGTATTACTGTATGGTAAAGGATAGGTCCTCATAATGTTAATTATAAAGATATTTAAAACTAGATTACTTAATATAAATGTTTGTAATATAATTTTCTTATTTTCTAATATAATGTTAAGCCTTAAGAAAAGAGGATTTAGGAATAGAGAAATGGGGACTGTGGAGAAAATAAACTATAGCTCTCTCATTCCTTTCCATTCTAATACTCGTTATCTACTTCTTCACTCTTCATTCTCTCATCTTCTGTTTATATGACTACTCTGAATCTGTGTCTTTTTTTTTTTTTAAAGATTCTATTTCCAAACAATAACTCTGTATCTTACTGGACCTTTTGACTTTGATTTTGTTGATCATTTTTGCTTTATAACTCTTGACCTCTTTATGTTCTTTTACAGTATGTTTTCCTTCTTCTCTACCAGCCTTTTTGATAGTTATTGCCTATTTTGATCTTTGTAGGGTTTGCTTCTTCTTAGTGTCCCTCATTGTTCCCAGGGTTCTACCCTTGTCCCACTTCTCTTGTCTCCTACCTTTCTTGAATGATATAATCTACTGTCATGATTTGAAATTCTAATGATTTTCAAAGTTATGTCTTCACTCGTCTGCTTTCCTCTGAGCTTCAAACTTGTGTATATAATTGTCTACTGAACCTAACCTTTCAGATATTGTACAGGCAGTACAAATGCTGTATGTCTGTATGTTTCAAAATGAACTCATTATCTCTTGCCACCTCCCATCTGAAGTTCCAGTGATCTCAGGTAATAACAATATCACTTATCTAGTCATCAGCCAGAAATCTAAACTCTTGCTTTTTTTCTCAATACCACATCCAGATCTGCAAATCTTGCAAATGTTATCTCTTAATTATAGTTTTACTCTATCTCTTCTTCCTTATCCTAAAATTATTGCCCCAGTTCAGAATCTCATTAGAATTATTGAAAACATTCTCCTTCGTTGTTCTCCCTACCATATATCTTAAAGTCTTAACTCAATTCTCACTATGGTCACAGTAATCTATCTAACATACAAATCTGACATATGTTATCTGCTTAAAATTCTCTAATTTATCACCTGTAAAATACAGAAATATAAGAGAAAATATAATACATAGAAGTATGAAAAGTTTTACATCATCTGCCATCCATATTACCTGCCGCTTACTACCTTGCTTTGATGACACTAAAATACTTCCAATTCTTTGAATGTACCATGCCTCTCATTCTTTCCTTCTGCCTGAATTACTACTTCCATTTCTTTTTATTTTACTGATTCTAACTTATCTTGTACTTGTGTCCTCCAGCATATTTTCCTTATGTTCCACGTTGAGCTCAGTGGACCCACTTCTTCACAGTATTATAGGATCCAGTGCATATTTATATTAGTGCTTACTGTATTATATCATCATATGCTAAATGTGTTCTTTTTCCTCAATAGATTGTAAGCTCTTTTAGGGCAGGTTTCATATATGTTCATCTTTTTTTTTTTTTTTTAGCCCCAACACTTAGCACTTAGTATTAATATATAATACTCAATAAATGTTTTTGATTTTGACCTTTAGACCTGCAAATGAATCCAGTATTCTAGTCTCAGGCAGTGTTATACAATATCAGGGCTAGGACTTATACGAGGGAAAACAGTTCTATTGGTATCCAACGGAAGGATCATAACATAAGTAACAAAAGTTCTAATATTTTGTCATTTACAATAGTGTTTATCTGAACTTTTGGCCTGGAGGATAACAAGGCACACTTTGAATAAACATGGCAATATTTATTATTTTTAGTGAAACCGACCTTCCATTCACCCCCCTTTTATGGCTGTGCTGCTTATAAATTCCCAAAGGATTATTTGAAAAATCCTACTTATATCTGCCAGCCTTATCAGCAGGGCAGGAGTTCACGTATTGTAACAGGAGGTCAGATTTCGGTCATGGTCTTATAGATGGGGCCAAGCACCTGTAAATTCTTCCTTTGGTGACTAAAGTGAAGTACAATATCAAACAGGCAGTGAGACTTTTCTAGGAAGTGCTGAACTTTGGCAGGAAGGGCAAACTTTAGCAGGGGGAGGGGAGGGAAGAAAGTGAACAAGGGTCAGATAGTGGTTAATTGAGACTTGGTCCTTGATATAATAATGGAATGGAAATGTGCAGGGCAAAGGTAGGTGTATTTTATGGAATTATTTTAAACAATTTATAAGGTTAAATTTTCACATACAGTTTAGGTATGGGTACGGAAGAGGCAGGACATAAGACATCATTTTATAGTCATTAAAGAAAAAATATTTTTAAAAGGGGAAAAACAATATAAACTAAAAATGTTACTGTTGAGGAAAGGATCAATAATAATAATCTGAGGTTCTTGTACATAGTGTAGTGGTAGTTAAAATGATGGATGGACTATGTGTCCAATGGAGACAGAAACTAATCTGTCTTATAGGTATTTAAAAACTTTATTGACTCAGTGTTGTCTGCCATGTTTATGGGCCCCAATCCTCAAACCCAAATCAATTTGGACAAAGGTTTGCATGTACTTTAAGCTCTCTACATTAGAATATCTGAGTCTTCTCCAAGTTTACTCTTTAACCTTCTGTCACTGGAAGGCTGTATTTACACCCCTTAATAAGCTGCTTGGGTGTCATTAAAAGATACTGGAGGGGCAAACCTGTAAATACATCCATGCCCCTAGTTTGTGAGTTTCATTTATGATCTTACTTTCTTGTGATACCTTGTTCTTCAGCTATCTATATCACTTCTCATTAACAGTTTAAATTCATAGATTTAAATAGAATTGACAAAATGTACACCTTTGATTTATGTACTTTTGTGCATGTTTGTTATAATAAAAAATCTATTTTAAAGATTTCTGACATCTTGGGTTCAGGGATAGCAATTATAGCAACATATGGATTTTTTAGTAAGCGCCCCCCCCCCCCGTAATACATGAATCATAAAAACCTTACTTTTATCTAATAATCCTCCAATCACTAAAGGAGACTGTACAATAACCTGGGAGATAAGGGAATGCAGAATATCATTGTACAGTGAATTCATTATTATAAAAGCTCCAGCAAGTGCAGTATTTCTCTTAAATTTTCTTAGGCAAGGGGCCTCTGAGAATTTGATGAAAGCTGTGAACCCTTTCACCAGACAAAATGCACATATGTACATGTGCGTGATATTTGACTTAGAATTTCAGAGGCTTCCCTAACTCCCACACTCTTATCCATAGACCCAGAGAGAATCCCTCATCTGCAGGGAAGGGAAGTACAGGCTGAGTCAGGTTTCAAGTATCTATTGACTATAGACCAATGCCCCAGAATAGCTTACTCTCATTCCATTGAGTATCTCCTTTTATAAGCCTCCTGCAAACTCCCTACCACCTTGTCTTTTTCTTAGATTTGGAAGTCTTGGCAAAATCTAAATTTAAAAGCATATTTCAAAATGACCTTATTTCTGTGTCATAAATCTTTATTCCCTAAGCAGCCCTTATATATGGCAAGCCGATGACCTGTTTTTCTGTTAGGAATAAGTTAGCCTCAGCAGCTAAACTAATAGTTTTGTCCCTTGAATTCTTCTACTTAAAAGGATTCAGAGCAGAGATTTAGAAATAATAATGAGAACTGTTAGTAATTGATGTCCCAGATCATAATTAATTGTGTTACATTTCAGAATATTTTTCTTATTTGCTTTTAGTAATGTCTCTTTTTAAGGACCTGGCTATAATTAGGAAAAGTGAATCAGCAGCAGAGCTAGAATTTACCTACAATCTCTTTACAGTCCTTCATGGCTATCATAGGGGCTGAGGGTTGAATGACGTAGGGTGGGCGGGAATCTTCCTGGAACATGTTTCTCCCACTCTAATCTGAAGATTTCTACTGGCATGGTCTGCACTGGAGGCTGAAAGAAGCTACAAAAACCATGATCATGTAACTACAGATAACAACAAGGATTTGGAGAGTGGAAAAGGAGCAGACATAAGTAGCTCGAAGTGACATGTTTCTCAGATGTTAAGGGAAAGGGAATTTCTTAATGAAATTATTAATACTTAAAGAAGTTTGGTAGCAATTGACTATTAAAGCACTTGGGAAATAAATAATTGGAGAATCAAAAACACTACTGGAGTTTTCAATTAAAGAAAAATGATTAGTTTTAACATTCTCAATGTTAGACTTCAAGATCCCTTTGAATAGTAGTAGTTGAAGGGTTCTTGTTTATATACATTTATAACAATATCATCTTGGATTTTATATAACACTTTGCTCTGCAGTCTCGTAGTATTTTACAAATTTGACTACATTAAATAAGTGACTTTAGATATGGGGAAACTGCCTCATTAGGTAGAGATTACCTCAGTCTGAATCATGTCATGAAATAGTTCCTTTGTTGACACCAAAGTGAAGATTTTAGGGTTTTCATTCTTACATTTTTATCAGAAGGCACTGTTGCTATTTAATAACCAAATAAATTTAGCAATAAGAATTGGAACAGAGATTTAAAGCAAATCTGAAGGATTGGGTGTATTTTTGATAGTTGATTTGATTTGTTTAAAATAATGAGATACTTTTTTAAAAAAATAGAGAAACATTTCTGTTTTATCTTGATATTAAAATTATTGATTGGCAGATGAAAAAAAGATACACATCAGTCTCACAGCATTTTTGACAGTGCTTCTCACCAACCATTGATATGGCAGAGAAAGCTAATAAGCAAATGGAGCTGTAACTGGCTTTTAAAGTTTTTCTTAAAATTGACATACTTCTTATAGCCTGGGTTTTTGTTTTAGAACTATCTGGATTCTATTTTAAATATTAGAATGGTTGACTTGAATTTATTTTACATAACCATAGTAAAAATCTATTATTTGAACTCTTTTAATTTTTCAGAGACCCTTGGAGTTAACATTTAAATTGGTTTGGGTACAAGCACAAGTAGGGTCCTTTACTGTTCCTATGCAGAAATTAAGATAAATGAGAAGTACCCATATGCAAAATTCTAGGTGATTAGAGTTGGTGAATAAGTTTGCTTGTATTTGATATTTCCAAAGATGGTATTACAGAGAGAAGGAAATAATACTTTATTTTACCAGTGATGAGAAATTGGAAATTGTGAATATAAAATTCCAGCATTGCCAAAGACATATCATTGGATGATCCAGATCTCCTGAAAGTTGTTTCTGGAGCTGTATTTCTAGGGAACACTGGTCTCATCAACTGATGTGTTAAAAAAATGAAAGGGGGGAGACCTGCTGTTTCAAATGTGGAAACTCTTTTTAAAGTTCATATTATTAATAGTATATTCAAGTACATTATGAGCAAATCTACAAAAAAAATAAACATGTTAAACTTTAAGCCAGCATGTCCTAATACACTGAAAGATACAAAGATGATTAGGATACTTTATTCTCTTAATAAATTTATAATTTAGTGGATCTAAAGAAAAGCTACTTTGTAAAAGATGTGAGGAGAACTTTTTTTTTAATCTGTCATGTTTATTTGAAATATATAAATTTTCATTGGAAAATAAGAAAAGAACATTGAGCTTTTAATGGAAAAACTTTCCTGAGAACAGTAATTTGAAATGTGTAGGTGCCATTTTTAAATATTTTGGGATATCATTGGTTTTAGAGAAGAATTCTGATGCTTATATACTTGAAATTTTTAAGAACTTTAAGTGATTTTAATATTTCAGGAGCTGGTATTTAGACCCTCATCTTTTGATCCTTTTTATAATTATTGTTTTGTTTTCATCTTAAATGGACTTTATTTACCCTCTCAAAATATTCACATGGTATTCCACACTATCTAAGACAAATGCAAATTGCACCTTGAAGGAGCCAACTTACACTGTTAGAAAAGAGCTGGAAGCTTTCTGGTTTGTTTCCATGGTGATCTTGAGTACTTCTGAGCAATAAGAATATATTTTAAGTATTTTCTTCAGAGATATTTTTTTAATGTGGAAAGTTTTACTCTGAAAATATTTGGTAACTTCTAGTCCATCTCTGACGCTTAACAGGTTGTCTCATCACTCTCCTGCCATATCTCACTGCCTCCTAGTTTCACTGACCCACTGGTGCCTGGTGAGGTTAGATAGGCATAAACACTACATAGATCATAGTGAAAAAACTGAGGGTGAGATACTTTGTGCACAGCTTAGATAAGGACTCAGGAAAAGCCATTTATAGTGATAACTTTCCTGCATTATGGGCTAATGGGCCCGGGGTTTGTAGTAGCTGTAATCTAACTTTTTATAATTGTCATATTGCTCTTTTAACCCGGTGACCTTATTACCCATGGGCATACGTATCATTTGGCCTTGAATGAAACAAGAGGAAAAAAAATGGAGTGAGTTTTTTTAAAATTTCTAGACATGCTTGCATTTGTTTTTCAAGATGATTACTTTGGGAAGATTGAACTTCTCAAGTGTGCTTAATTGTTTTTTAATAATAATACCTCACATAAACAACTTTAATAATACACTACAATAATATGATGACTTCTTTTCAAGCTCTGAAAATGTAAACAAGAAACAATTCATTTTCCGTATAATACCCAGTAATCCTTCTAAATACAATTTTAATCGTATCAAGACTGTGCTTAAACACTTTAGTTTCTCATTGCTCTCAGTATAAAGTAAATTTCTTTGTATGGTGTTGTATTGTCTTCCATATTCTATCCTTGGCTTAACTCTCTCACTGCATTTCTAGTTGCTCTTTTCCTCCTGCCTGCTCATATTCTATGCTCCAGATATACCCTGTGCTTTCACAGTGATGCCTTTGCACAGGCAGTTCTCTTTCCTGAAACATACTCCTCTCTTTCTCTTGATGACCAGTCTTCTAAATTATGCCAGATTTCTCCCATTACTGAGATCTCTGGATTTGGCATTTATAACTTACTTTCTCAAATCTCAGATGTCCAGTCAGATCTCTTATACATTTGTCTTCCTTTTCCTATTTCCACATTTTTTTCCCTACAACCTATTTTGGTTATAACTGCCATGTTTATTTATTTTTAAATTTTTTAATTTTCAGGGTTTTTTTGCTTGCCTAAGATGAGTTCTATCCTGGATACCTAGTTTAATAATTGTCCCAATAGTTATCAATACTATGAAAGGGGCAATAAATAACTGCAGCCAGTGGCCTGTGATCTAAACAACAAAAGATCATATAGGGGAGAAAAGTGGTTTTCTTTTGTTTTATAGGGGAATTTGGTCATTCAGACAGTTATGTAAATTGCATATAGCAAAATGATTTCTTACCAGAAACAAATGCCATATCTGGAGCTCATATTTATTTATGGTTGGTTACAGCGGGTATAATGAAGAGTTTATTTTTTTAACCTATGAATATAACTGATTTATTTTAAATTGTGGGAGTTTGAAAAAGCTGAGTTTGGGACTGTGGTGGATTCTCTACTTTCTCAGATTAGAGGAGAAATAATTTGGGGCCTTAAGACTGAAGTAGAAGCTCAGTCTCTTTGCCTGCCCAAACCCAAAATTTTCTCAGGGAATGTAGGCAGTATCTATCTTATTTTTTTTATTTCAGTCTTTAACTAGATCTTCTTGAAATCTCAGAATTCTGTGTAATTCTTACCACATAGAGGAGCTGAATAAATAATTGTACAATGGATGAATGAATACTTAAAATACCTCAAGAAAGTACTATATGAAAAATTAATAGAGACCTATTTCGGTTGAGATTAATATTGTTCATTGGCCTGGAGTGTTATTAATTAAGGTTAGGGATTTCTCACTGCCCTGAAGTAAAGTATAAGAAGGGTTGACATATTTTTTTGGATATGAAAATGAAATCATTTATGATGTTTAGTGCTGACCTTTGTAGCAGTTCAGATTGCATTTAACTGTATGTAAATAAAACCCAGTATAATGATTTAAACAAATATAGAGTTTGTTTTTTTAAATAACATGATATGTCCAGATATAGACAATTCAGTGTTGGTATGGTGGCTCCACACTGTCATCAAAGACCTAGGTTCTAAATTTAGTTGTTCCTTTCCTGCGTCTTTAGCATGTGGCTTTTGTCCTTATGCTTGTAAGATGGCTATTACATCTTTAGGCATCATTCTATATTTCAGAAAGAAAAGGAGTGGAGAAGCCAAAGTGTAAAAGCTGCATTCCTTCTGAGCTTATTTCTGTTGATTGAGAAAACAGTAGCTTCAAAGAATAAAAAGTTTTACAAACATGCTAAATCTTTTATAATTTTAAAACAATTAAAATTAGAAATCAAATGACTTCTAGTCAACATGGTGTTTTTTAAAAATCAAGGACAAATAAGATATACTTGAATCTTGATTTATATATATTGCTTTACTTTTAATGGCCTCAATTTTTGTATTTTAAAAATGCAAATAATAGTATTCGTCTCACAGTGTTTCTATGAGAATGAAATGAAAGAATATATGTAAAAGCACCTGACGTAGTACCTGGAGTGTAGTAAATATTTAACATTTTTTTCTCTCAACTCGAATATACTCCTCTCAGCCCCCAGTCACCAAATATTCATTTTTATAAAAAGAACTTTTTAAAAATTCAATGAGGAAGGAATAAGAGACCAGGAACCAGACTAGTGAATATGTTGACATAGATACACAGATATAAGAAATTACGCAAGAAAGCCAGTATGCTTTCTCCCACAACTCACCTACATTTAATGTTACCTTTAAAAAATTCTAATCTAGAGATTAAAAATCATAAAATGTTAGAAAGGGTTTTTGTGTACCCTTTCTTTTAGCCGTCTCTTTTTACAGAATATCCCTTAAGTTACTCACCTAAAGTCATATAAGCAGTAAATAGTGGAATTAACTCTAAAAACTAGATATAAATTCTTTCTTGTGTTCTTTTGTCCATCAGTTGTCATTATTATCAAAGCAGCTAAGTTTATTATGCTATGTGTGAAGACCTATTGTAAGCACTTTATAAGCGTTATTTACTCAGTATTTTATATTGTCCCCTAATATGATATATAATAAATACATAAACTTTATAAACCTAATCAACCATGGTTTTTCTCCTTCCACTCCCAATCAGGGGCTAGACCTGGTTTCCTGTCAGTAATGATTGGGAATAGGAGTGGGGGTGGGAAGGCCTTCTACATTTTTTTAGGCTACCTTTTCAAAAAGTCTTTTTTTCTTCAGAGTTGCCTTTGGTGCACACTTTAACAATTCTTTACTCCTAGTTTTTATATGACAGTGTCAGAATTTTTGCTCTACAACTATCTTATGGGGAAGCCTGATGACCATAGTTACTGTATGGAAAAGGAAAGTTTTTTCCTTTTCTAAGCAGTAAGATCAATTTCTTTCCTTGCCTGAAAATGAGTCCATTTGCCTACTATTTCTTCCACTTCTAACATAAAATTATGCCATTGAAACCAGTATTATGTATAAGACAGTGAATGGCCCAAACCAGACCAAACTTGGTTGTAATAAGTATTCTATAGCTGCTAATTGTGAGGTTTTTTTACACCATTATTTAGGTTTTTGGGAGGGCTTTGAGGACTCTTCCCTTAAACTTCAGTTGCATATGGCATATTGTCTTTCTAGATTTCTCTGCATTGTTCATAAATTCAGAATTATAATTTCTTCCATTAAATAACACAATAAAGTAGCTGGGCTTTAAAAATCATAATGTAAAATACAAAAGTAGGAGAGCTCTTGAGCATAGGTGTTTTCATTTGGAAAAAAATAGAAAACCATGAGTGCATACTAATGATAAACAGATATAGGAATGAATGAATGAGTACATATATATGTAGGAGAGAATGATGTGGTCTTACTTACAGGAGACTGCTGAGTACTGACTATTGGGGGACAGTTCTCCATGGGTCTCTTGCATCTGTGTACATCTTGCAAGCAGAAGCACTGACTGTGTTTGTTCCAGACCATGTTTTCATAGGTGTTTATACAGGTAACGGCTTTGAAAAGTAGGGATAATGTCTCCCATCAGAGAATAAGCAGGTGTGCTTCCAGCCTTGGAAGATAGGGATAGTGTTTTCTATGAAACGAAGGGATTTGGGTTTCCTATGCTTAGGGTTGCTCACCTTTAGTGCAACTCACTGTGTGTGCAGGTGTCATCTGGACCTCTTCACGTTGCCCTTTGGAAATTGGGACTCTGGGAACTGATGCAAACAAATGCTGATACTCTGGCTTTTTCTGTTGATGTGATTAATAAAGTCCTTTGTCTCTGATCCAGAAATCTTATTCCTTCTGGTAGAATCCATGAAACTGTGGCACACTCATTTGTTGGCTTGCAAATGGTCAGACCCTTCATGGTCCATTTTGCAATCATTACAATAAAGATTTATTCAGGCAGGAATCATTAATAGATACTAAATCTAAGGAGGGCATCTTGGTAAGGAATAGGATATTTGTGTGGTCTTAAAGTGTTTCCCCAAGATTGCTTATTAACAAAAAGAGAAAAATAGAAATTGGTGGGGGATATTCACAATGGGGGAGGCTATACTTTTCTCTCGTATTTACTGTGAACCTAAAAGTGCTCTAAAAAAACCCATCTTTACAAAAAGGTAATTGGACACCACCTTCACCAGGTGATCAAAATTAATATCACAATTAAAGATCAGATAGCTATTATATGGCTCTGAATAAGAGCCCTTAAAAGAGATACAGCATTACTTATGTAGTTAGTATTCTGATCTGGAAGTGCATCACTTGAATCTAATGTATGAGGAAATAACACAGAAATCCCAAATGAGGAACATTCTATTTAAAGACAAAGAGAAAGAAAGAGAGAGAAAAAGAGAAAAAAAAGATGTTTTTAAAAAATGTCAGTCATAAAAGATAAAGAAAAGCTGAGGAATTTTTTTCAGATTAAAGGAAGCTAAACAGACATGACAACTAAGTTCAGTCCATTGTCCTAGACCAGGGATTCACAAACATTTTTATTAAAGTCCTGATAGTAAATGTTTTAGGCTTTTTGGGCCATCAGATCTCTCTCTGTCAACCACTCAACTATACTGTTATAGCTCAAAAACATCCAGATACAATAAATAAATGAATTAGTGTCGTTGTATTCCAATAAAACTTTATTTACATAACAGGTAATGAGACAAGTTTGAACCCTGGGCCATGGTTTGCTGATCTGTGTTCTAGATTGAATCCTCTACTTGAGGAAAAATATTCTATAAGGGAAATTTTGGGGTCCATTGACAAAATTGGAATATGGACAGTTGATTAAGAAAATACTAAATTTTCTGAAATTTTAAGCATTCTGTGGTTATGTAAGCAGTTATTCTTATTCTCAGAAAAAGCACAATGAAGTATTTAGAAGTAAAGAGATATGATGTATATAACATACTTTCAAATGGTTAAGAAAGAAATGTATGTAGAAAATGATTTGTACTGAGCAAATGAGAAAGCACATGGAGCAAAATATTAACAGTAGGTGAATTTGGGTAAAGGGTACATGGATTTTTTTTTGTACTATTCCTATACGTTTTCCATAAGTTGAAATTATATCCAAAGAAAAAATTAAAAGGGTATGTGTTATAGATGCAAATTTATAGGTATATATATACCCCATAGGAAACGAAAAAATATAAAAAATTTTATAGCTCTTTTATGCTCTCTTGATAGATACATACAACAAAACGAGAAATTAACCGAAATATGAGTTGAAAATGAAAATCTGTGATTGCTGTAACAAGGGAAGCCAGCAGACATCATCCTTGGCCTAATCCGAATGCACTTAGTTACCAAGAGGCTGTAGTCTAGGGGCCAGAGGTTTTAGTGTGGTTTAAAAATGATGTTGGGAGCCACATTTTCCAGACTGCAAAACACAGGGTACCTTGTTTAGTCAGCACAGTTTAGGTCAAATGTGGTTATGAAAAACAGATGAATTCTGGTGATCAAGTTGTACTTTGACAAATATCCCATTGTTTGAACATGCAGTAATTTCTGAAAAATGTGAAGCAGCCTGGACTGCAGAGATTGAGTTCTGTCTTCTCAACTCCCTTGCCTGCTCACAAAGGTCTTGTCATCGTGGGGAGTAGAAACAACAGGGCAGAAGAAGTATGTTAGATGCTCCCCTCCCCCTTCTTTTTTTCCTTTTCTTTGCTCTATGGGCAAATCAAGCAGTCCTGGGCAGGCTGTTTTGTCAGCTGGAGGTCTTGCACTTCCCTGGGCTTTTGGGGCAGCTTTTATGCTTCAGTTTAGTGGATAGTGGTGTGTTGTAGTGATTTAGGTACTTGAATTTATCCCATTGATAAAAAAACTGATACTTGAGCTTAGCAAGACACTGTTGTATGTATTTCACCGGCTACTCTGGTTGTGACCCTAGTGTCATTATTTCAGCCAGTGCCTATTCCCACCTCAAGAGGCTCATCCATGGAGTTCTGTTCCTATAACTTAAGAACTATGGTAATTACATAGCAGGCTAGAGATGGTTGGTGCAGAGAACTAACTATATATAGAGCCAAATCCTATTTGTTTGATGTATGATGTTTCCATTTATACGCTTGTGTTATACTATTTTTGTTGCTTTAGGATTTTGTCTCACTTCATTTACTTTATTCATTCATCTGAGTAAATATTTATTGCACACTTAGGTGTGCAGAGCACATAGTCCCATCCTTTTGACTTAGGGCAAAGTTTCTGTTCTGTATGGTTTAGACTTGTGCTGTCCAGTGAGGTAGCCACTAGCCACATGTGGCTTTTGATCATTTGAAACATGAATAGTCTGAATTGAAATATGCTGTAATTGTAAGATACAAACCAGATTTCAAAGACTCACTACCAAAAAAGGAATATAAAATATTTCATTAATAATTTTTATATTGATTGCCTATTGAAAACATATTTTTGATATACTGAGTTAAACAAAATATATTATTAAGTTTAATATAACCTGTTTTTTACTTTTTGTACTGTGATTACTAGAAAATCTTAAATTGCATATGTGGCTCATATTTGTGGTTTGCATTATATTTCTGTTGAATATTGCTGCTCATCAGATATCAATCAATATGTATGAACCCTGAATATTTTTTCCCCTTCTCTCTTATGGGGAAGAAATTTCCTGATCACTTCCAGTGTTAGTATGTTTAACATTTCCATAAAAGAATATCAGCTATGATTATTAAGCCCTCTTTTAATTTTCTTTCAATTTTGTTGATAGTCAGTACATCTCAAAAATACTGTCAGTTCTTGTCAACTTAGTATACCATTTCTGAATAAATTTAGAACCTTTATGGATGTCTCTGGGCAACCAGATTTATTTATAAAAGGCTGACATTTATAAAAGTGATGAATATTACCCAGAAATCTTAATGATGGTATCCACATCAATTCTGCTAGAATTTTTATATAAGCTACTAAAACCTTAAGAAAAATTTCCATTTTTTTTGTTTTGTTTTTTTAACCATTCTAGCTATAGGGAAGTGGTAGTTTCATGATATAATGGGCTGTGAAATATGAAAAAAATAAGAATTTATCCCTAATCTTAAACATTTGGTCATTTACGAAACTTTAGATAAGTACAAAATTATGCAGTGCATATTTAATACTAATTTGTAAAGAATACCTTTTGTTCTTTAAACATACAGTACATTCTTCTCTGAGGAGAATGGGCTGGGAAAAAATTTGGGGGGCTGCTGGGGCTGTGTCTTTTGAAAATGATGGTTCAAGGCTGCCAAGATATTTATTGCAGTGCCCTGAAGATGGCTACATTTTCTAGAAGCTTGAAGCTAAATCTTCATTGTATACATTACAATGTATATATGCTAGTGTTGAACCTCTACAAACAGTTGTAACAATTTAAACATCTTCTGTCATCATAATCCCATGGTTTAGATTTAGTTTATCTTTCTTCAGGTATGTCATTTATGATATTAGTGGCATGTGTGAATCTGGGAAAATTTTAAAATCTCTCTAAAGTCTCATCCATGGAATAGACACTTTTAGGGCCGTAGGGTGTCAGTAACTTGAGGCCCCAGCAGGCAGCAGTCTTAATGAAGATGCAGTTTGTTGGCAACTTTAAAGGAGGGAAGAAACATCTATTGCTATAGACATGCTTAAGCAAGAGGTAGAAGCATGATTTTTGCTAAGAATCATATACATCTGGACAAGGCCAGGTTCATAATGGAAAGCCAGAACGAGTACAAAAAAACAGCATTTTGTTTTCCTTTTTATTCTTTTTTGTTACCTAGCTCTGACACGTTTTTGCAAGGGGCTTGTTGGGAAAAAGAACAGTCAGTCTAAGAATATTGAGTTTTTACTATGCCTTCTTGAGCACTGAGGGGAGACAAAGAAATGTGAGATATATTCTTACATTCAAGAAAAATTGATATAGATAAGGGCATCTGTGAAAAATCCACAGCAAAGATCAGACTTAGTGACTAAATTTTAGAAGTATTCCCAATAAAGTCAAGAAGACAAAGACAAATGCTAGGACAAAGATGCCCACTATCACTCATCATGTTCATTATTCCCAATGTCTTATGCAGAGAAAAATAAAAAAAAAAAAAAAGGAAAGAAAATAGGTAGACTAAAAAAATGGTACAACATACACATTAGCATTTCTCTTAATTATATCCATCAAGAAAGTACAATTGAAAATAAATAAACCTTTTAATAGGTTATATAGACATTAACATAAAAAATGTACAAGGCCTTTGTGATGAAAATTTTAAAATTCTGTTAAAGGATTTAAACAAAGTGCTGAATAAATGGAGAGAGATAACTTAATAAATAGGTTGTCAAATTGTTCATTGTAAAGTTGTCAATTTCTCCTCAATTTAATTTGTAAAATCAATGAATTCAAATAAAAATTCCAATAGGAACTTTTTGTAACTTGACAGACCTTTTCCTGATTTATCCAAAGTTGCTGTGCTGTGTAGGCTAGTGGCTTGCTGTGGAGACCGGAGGCCACATTGTGATGGTCTGTACCTCAGAGAAGCTCTCCTGTATTTCCACAAGGAAAAATTTATGAGGGTATTTATTTTGGCATTGTTTTTGGTAGCAAAGAGCGGAGGCAACCTAGGTATTCGTCACTGGGGAAATGGATTAGTAAAATTGGTATTTACACTCCCTAAAATATGTATATATAATATGTATCAAAAAATAAAAATATATTTTTAATAAGCAAGGTAAAAACTTAAAAATTTGTATTTATATATGATTAAATGCAATATGCAACATATACCAAGCATTTATAAGTGAAGAAGAATATTTAAATATAGTAATATATATAGATTTCATAAATATGCTGGAGCATCAAAGTGAGAAACAATACAATTAACAATACAATGGCATTTATATAAATGAAAAAGTCATAAGATAATACTATTATACATATTTCAAAACCACATTTTTTATATAAATAAATAAAATGTTCATTTAAACGACTCATCTAATATACACTAAAGTGAGTGCTTGTGTTGGGTGAGGGGAGTGTGATTGGAAATGGGGCATGAAAGAGGAAAAATTTAAAAATACAATACTAAATGTTTCAACAGTGTGTCTTGAACTGAGGGAATATTATAAAATCAATTCTTTGTATGTGATGCTCCAATAAAAAGGTAATAAAATGCTCTAAACCGTTTCTACGTAACTGTCACATTATCAGAGAAATCCCATTAGCATTTGTCAAAATGCTGCTACTGGGATTTTCCTATAATACTACCTTTACCCTGAAAATCTTGACAGAATTTCCATAAAACACTTTGGAAGATTTTATATATTTCTTATCTTTCTTCTGTGCAACTTAAATACCAGTCATTCTTTTTAAGGTCATTAATGTACCTGTCAGGTCAAACAAAGTGGTTTTCCTTATCCATTTTAGAGAACCAAAGTGGAAAAAGACTTTGGTGCTTACAGCAAAGAGTATGTACACCTCTACTATCCCTAATGTGAATTTTCAGTCACCATACATTCTTTGTAGGTCATTCTTTCTGAGGAAAACAACAACTACACCAAAAAAACTAAGCAACTACTGCTTCAATACAACTATACTTTATTCAGTTAGCAAATATTTATTGAAGATATATTTTATTCTATACCTGTGAGGTTCAAACCAAGTAGCACTCTAGACTCTGAAGAGGTGCATCAGAAGTTCCTTGCTTGAAAAGAAGAGTTCCTTGCTAAAAATTTCAACATCTTTATAAACATGAATAACGTTGAAGAAGTAGCTATTAAAGAGTTTGTATTAAAATAGGGAAAGATCAAACAAATCAGCAAGAAGAGAACAAACAACCGCATTAAAAAGTGCGCAAAACACATGAACAGAAGTTTTTCAAAAGAAGATAGAGAAATGGCCAACAAACATATGAAGAAATGCTTGAGATCACTAATCATCAGGGAAATGCAAATTAAAAGCACAATGAGATACTATCTTACCCCTGTCAGAATGGCCATTAATTAAAAAGTTAAAAAACAATAAATGCTGGTGTGGGTGCAGAGAGAAAGGAACACTTATACACTGTTGGTGGGATTGCAAATTAATACAACCTCTGTGGAAAACAGTATAGAGATTCCTCAAAGAAATAAATGTAGACTTGCTATTCAACCCACCAATCCCACTACTGGGTATTTGCCTAAAGGAAAAGAAGTCATTTTATCAAAAAGACACCTGCACTTGAATGTTCGTTGCAGTATAATTCACAGTCGCAGAGATGTGAAATCAGCCTAAGTGCCCATCAATTCATGAGTAGATTAAGAAAATGTGGTGTGTGTGTGTGTATACACACACATGCATATACACATATGCACCATGGAGTACTTCTCAGCCATAAAAAGGAATGAGATAATGTCTTTTGCAGCAATTTGGATAGAACTGGAGACCAATTATCCTAAGTGAAGTATCTCAGGAATGAAAAAACAAGCACACATATACTCTCTAATAATTGGGAGCTAATCAATGGGCACACACGGGCACAAAGAGATGTAAAGGTCATTGGAAATCAGGAAGGGGGAGTGGTGAGGGGTAAAAACTTATCTATTGGGTACAATGAACACTATTTAGGTAATGGGCACACTAAAGCCCTGACTTAAGCATTATAAAACATCTGTGTAACAAAAACATCTGTACCTCTTTAATATTTTGAAATAAAAATTTAAAAAGGGAAAATATAAATAAAATATGGAAAGAGATGTATGTGATACGATTACAGATTTGGTGTTTGTATTTTAAGCTTTTCATCTGTGATTAATGGGTGAAACACATTCCTTCACTAAAACAATTTTGATGTAAGTTTCCTGAAACTACTTTAGGCCTGTTCATCTCCCCTGCAGTTTAGTGTGACTTGTCTTAAAAGTGTGATTTGAGGGAGAGAGAGTTTCAGAAGGAAAACTTCATCCATTCCTGGAGGAAAGAAACCAAAGGCTACCTGTGTGAGGTTGCTGGAAGTGCAGTCTATGGAATTATACCAAAAAAACCTGCATAGAAAAGGGCGGTATATAACAAAAACATTTGTACTCCCGTAATATTTTGAATAATAAAACTCAAAAAAAAAAAAAAAAAGAAAGAAAAGGGCAGGATAGTAGAAACAACATGAGATAGTATCAGAAAAATTCACATTGCTATCAACGATCTTTGTAACTTTGGCTTTCAGTTTCCTTACAGGGACAGGAAAATGCACTGTAAAGAGTTGTAGAGGAGAATGAATGAGATAATGAGATTGTTTTTATGAACTTCTAGCTACCAGTATGCCTACCTAGTACACAGTAGGTATAATGATTCCTCAATATATATTAATGGTTTGTAATAAGAATTTCTTCTTAAACATGTGTAAAGTTGCCTCTTCTACTTCCTCAAACCTTAAATCCAGCCCCTGCCTCTTCAAGAATCTTAGGTAAAGTTTATTTTTATGAAGTATATAGTTAAAATATAACATCTTTAAGAGAAATTTTTAGTACATGCTTTTAAATCTGAAGCATAGATTGTTTCAGTTTTTCGTTCCCTTTTTTCAATATAATTAAAAATACTTCTTTCCTGTGGCCTCTGTGAAATATCCTTTATGAGCAGGAACCAGTTTCATTTTTAGTACTGTATCTGCTCCTCAAACAGTTCTTGAAAGTAGAAAAGACTCAAATCTATGATCCTCATTAAAAGGAAGGATAATTTTTGTACTTTTTCTCCATTTGACAGTGTTAGTTATAGCCCTAAGGTATTTCATAGTCAACATCCCAAACTGCTGAATCCTTTCAATTTTAGGAGCTTTGAATTTTTCCACAGCAGTTTCACACACACGTTATCTCATTTGAACCTCACTATACCAGTCGGACATAGACAAGTTTTATAGTGAGTGTCTTATATTGACTTGATGCTTAAGTGAATTGAGGCTCAGTGAGATTAATTGATCTGCTCAATGGATCACAAAACTAGAAATTGACAAAATTTGGATCAAAGCCTGATCTTGTGAGTCATATTTGAAACCTCCTTTTATTTTAACTGTGACATCGGTGTTTCTTTTGCAGGAGCAAATGCTGTGCAGTTAGTAAAAAGACTTTTTCCATAATGATATGTTCTGAAAGTATTACTAAAAAATAAACACAGTTACATTGTTTTGCATTAATTCTGGTCTTTTAAGTTTGAGGAGAAAGAGCTGTTTATAAAAATTTTAAGTAATGTTCTTGGTAGTTTCTGGAAAAACTACATTGAAAATAATAGTCATGCCCTACCTTCGAATATTGGCAAAGACTTGGAAATTAGATATAAGGACCTGGAGAAAGTCACATAAACCACGGTGGTTTTGGCCTAGAAAAATGACTAGGTAGAGAGAGAGACGATGGGCAAAATATATTTAACAGTTTACTCCAAAGATTGGGCATGTTGCCTTATGAGAGACTCTAATAATGTGTTAGTGTCGTCAGACAAGGTCTCTTTGGGCCTGTCAGCATTCTGCAACTGCCATGTAAAACTTCATCCTTGCTGGGAGAGTTCTCTAAAGTTCATCCTTAGAATTTACTTTTAATTATAAATTACCTTGTACTTTCTGCTCTTCACTCTAGACCTGGCTTGGGAAAATGAAGAGGGGTGGGGCAGGTGCTAATACTGCTGTTTTAAAAGGATCACTGCCAGCCCTGAGTTAGGCAGAGCCAAACTCATTCTGGACTAGTCTTAGGGTAGATC
Source organism: Lemur catta (assembly GCF_020740605.2). NCBI lineage: Eukaryota > Metazoa > Chordata > Mammalia > Primates > Lemuridae > Lemur > Lemur catta. Next base: position 56,083,742 of record NC_059131.1, on the reverse strand, counting down.
ATCCTTCCTTGAGTTGCCAAATAGCCCTTTATAATGCCAGGTTATTGTGCAGTTTGTTCCAGGATCAGGCTTCATTTGGGCCCTCCCATTCACAAAAGAGCAAAAATTTCCCCTCTTTCCAGGCATAGCTTTATTACTTTCTTAAGGGAGACCATATATTTGGCTATTTCAAAGCCCTTTTGTTGAAAACTTTCTGCTGTGCAGGATGTTTTCTGATGCCTGAAATTATCCCATGTAGTTATCCTAGAGTTGCAAACTTGTTATTTATCAGATAGCCAGCTACTGTGTCTGTAGTCACAAGTGGTAGATGACCGTCAAAAGCATCAGTTATGGTCATCTTATTCCTACCAGAACAGTGAGTTCCTTTCCAGGTGCCAGTACTGTTAACTCTAATCCTGCCTAACTCTAGGCATAGCACAGGAATCTCTTTCATTCTCACCCATCAGCTTCTAGGAAAACATTTTTTTCCCCTCTCTTCAGGGGTGGGGAACCTGTGGCCTTGGGGCCACATCTGGAATTCTGCATCCTTGAGTGCAGTCTTTTGACTGAATCCAAGTTTTACAGAACAAATCCCTTTATTTTTTGTTTCAGCATATTATGGGGGTAAAAATGTTTAGGCTACATATATTGCACTTGCCCCACCCAAGTCAGAGCTTTAAGCGTGTCCATCCCCCAGACAGTGCGCACTGCACCCATTAGGTGTGTATATACCCATCCCCTCCTCCCCTCTCCCATCTGCCCGACACCCAATGAATGTTATTTCTATGTGTGTACTTAAGTGTTAATCAGTTAAAACTAATTTGATGGTGAGTACACGTGGTGCTTGTTTTTCCATTCTTGGAATACTTCTCTTAGTAGAATGGGTTCCAACTCTATCCAGGATAATATAAGAGGTGCTAGATCACCATTGTTTTTTGTGGCTAAGTTGAACTCCATGGTATACATATACCACATTTTATTAATACACTCATGTATTGATGGGCACTTGGGTTGTTTCCACATCTTTGCAACTGTGAATTGTGCTGCTATAAACATTCTAGTGCAGATGTCTTTTTTATAGAATGTCTTTTGTTCTTTTGGGTAGATGCTCAGTAATGGGGTTGCTGGATCAAATGGTTGCTCTACTTGTATCTCTTTGAGGTATCTCCATATATGCTTTGGATTTGATTAGGGGGCCGCACTTGGGGATCTAGAAGGCCACCGGTGACCTTGAGGCTGCAGGTTCCCCATCCCTGCTAGACACTGTGATGCCTTCAATATGGATGCTTAAGTTATTTTTATTTCTTTCAGAAAAGGGAACTAAGGAAATATCTTTATGTATTTTCTAAATGTCATTGTTCATTTTAAAAGAAAACAGAAAAGTTACAATTTCACCACAATTTTGTTCTGTTTCCTTCCAGACATTATTCTTTGGACACATTTAATATACTTTTTATAAAAATTTAATTATACTAACTGTGTGCATTTCTTTATAATTTGCTTTCCCCCCTTTAACATATACCATATCATAAATATTCATGTCAATAAATATAGACCCAACATTATTGTTTTTGTTTCTACTATATGGGTTTACATAATCATGAAATGTTTTTGTAGATAATGATGATGATGATGATGTCTACCATTTATTGAGTAATTACTACATGCTAGATACCATATTATGTGATTTGCATACATTGTTGTATTTAATCCTTATAACAACCCTAACAAGTATATATTATCTCCATTTTGAAGGTAAGGCAATTGAGGCAATTTAGAGAGATTAAATAAACTGCATAAGATCACATAGTTAAAGGTAAACCAGGGCTGTAATCCATACTGTTAGAATCTAAACCCAAGTTCTTTCACCTGTTCACATTTTAAATATTTTTTCTCTCTGATCTGATTATCACTTTAGGTAAAATTATTAAAGTGAATAGACTCTACAGATATCAAAAGGACAATAAAGGAATACTGTGAGCACCTCTACACACACAAATTTGACAACTTATTAGATATTGAACAATTCTTTGAAAAGCACAAACTACCACAAATCACCCAATATGAAATGGATTTTTTTTAATTTTTTTTTTTTTTTTTGTAGAGACAGGGTCTCACTATGTTGCCCAGGCTGGTCTTGACCTCCTGGCCTCAAGCAATCCTCCTGCCTCAGCCTCCCAAAGTGCTGGGACTACAGGCATTAGCTCACATGCCCAGATGAAATGGATAATTTGAATGGCATGGTGACTATGAAGGAATGTATAAACTTCCCCCTAAAATCTTCAGGCTCAGATGGTTTCACTAGAGAATTCACCACACATTTATAGAAGAATTAACACCAATTCTACACAATCTCATACAGAAAATAGAAGTGGAGGGAATACTTTCCAATTCATTCTATGAAGCTAGTAGTATCCTGACAGCAAAACCAGATAAAGATAGTACAAAAAAGAAAACTACAGATTAATGCCCCTCATGAATATAGTTGCAATTTTTTTAAACAACATATTAAGTAAACTTCAGTAATATATAAAGAGAATATATGACCAAGTGAGGTTTATTTCAGTGATGTATAAAGGAGAAAAATCACATAATCCTATCAATTGATGCAGAAAAAGCATTTGACAAAATCCAAAACCCATTCACGATTTTAGAAAAACAGTTAACAACTTCTTCAACTGGATAGAGAACATACACAAAAAACCTACAGCTAACTTTATATTTAAGGGTGAAAGACAAGATAGTTTGTCTCTAAAATCACAAACAAAGCAAAAATATCTGCTCTCACCACTCTAATTCAACAGAGTGCTGAAAGTTCTAACCAGTGCAGATGGTCAAGGAAAGGAAATAAAGGACATACAGATTGGAAAGGAAGAAATACAAGTATCTTGTTTGCAAATAACATGATTATCTACATTGAAAATGACAAAGAATCCAGGTAAAACTGCCTAATGCTAGTAAATGGATACAACAAAGTGGCAGGATATAAGATAAACCTACAAAAATCAATTGTATTCTTATATACTAGCAATGAACATATAGATAGCAAAATTAAAAATAGAATACTACTTATGATTGCTTAAAAATAGGCATAAATCTAAAAAAATTCTATAGGTTTTGTATGCTGAAAACTACAACATGATGATGGATGAAAAGGCATATTATTTAGAATATATAAAGACTTTTCAAAACTCGACAGTAAAAACCAAACAATTAGGAAATGAGCAAAAGACATGAAGAAACAATTCTCCAAGGCAGATATAGTGATGGCAAAAAAGCACATGAAAAGATATTCAACATTGTTAGTCATTAGGCCAGGCGTGGTGGCTCACGCCTGTAATCCTAGCACTCTGGGAGGCTGAGGCGGGTGGATTGTTTGAGCTCAGCAGTTCGAGACCAGCCTGAGCAAGAGCGAGACCCTGTCTCTACCAGAAATAGAAAGAAATTATATGGACAGCTAAAAATATATATATAAAAAATTAGCCGGGCATGGTGGCGCATGCCTGTAGTCCCAGCTACTCGGGAGGCTGAGGCAGGGGAATTGCTTGAGCCCAGGAGTTGGAGGTTGCTGTGAGCTAGGCTGACACCATGGCACTCTAGCCAGGGTGACAGAGTGAGACTCTGCCTCAAAAAAAAAAAAAAAAAGAAAAAAAAGAAAGAAAAAAAAACGTTGTTAGTCATTAGAGGAATTCAAATTAAAGTCACAATGAATTATCACTACACTCCTATCATAATATTAACAACATCAAATGCTAGTGAGGATGCTAGAGGGAATGTAAAATTACAAAACAATATATAGTCACTTTGGAAAACAGTTTGACAGTTGCTTAAAAAAACCAAACATGCAACTTCCATATGAACTAGCAGTTGCACTATTGCACTACATTTATTGCAGAGTGATGAAACTTAGTTCAGGCAGAAATCTATACATAAATGTTTATAGCAGCTTTATTTATAATAGCCCCAAACTAGAAACAACACAGATGTCCTTTAACAGGTGAGTGGTTAAACTGTGGTACATTTGTACCATAGGATACTATTCAGCAATATAAAGGAAAGAGCTATCGATACATGCAACAATCTAAATGACTCTCCAGAGATTTATGCTGAGTGAAATAAACCAATGTCAAAAGATTACATGCTATATAATTCCATTTACGTTTCATTCTTACAATAACAATCATACACATAGAGAACAGATTAGTGGTTACTAGGAGTTAAGTAGAGAGTAGGGTTGGAGGTCAGTGAGTATGGCTATGAAAAGGCAACTTGAGGGATCCTTGTAGTTTTGGAAATTTGCATCTTAACTCTCAATGAATGTCAGTGTCCTGGTTGTAACATTGTACACCTGCAGTCCCCAACCCCTGGGCCATGGACTGGTACTGGTCTAAGGCCTGTTAGGAACTGGGCTGCACAGCAGGACGTGACTGGCTGGTGGGTGAGTGAGGGCATAAGCTCCACTCCTGTTAGATCAGCAGGGCATTAGATTCTCGTAAGAGCAGGAACCCTACTATAAACTGTGCATGCCAGGGATCTAGGTTGCATGTTCCTTATGAGAATCTAATGCCTGATGATCTGAGGTGGAGCTGAGGCTATAATGCTAGCAGCTGCAAATACAGATTATCATTAGCAGAGAGGTTTGATTGCACAATAAATGCAATGCATTTGAATCATCCCGAAACCAGCCCCCATCCCGAAACCAGCCCCTCCATCAGTGGAAAAATTGTCTTCCATGGAACCAGTCTCTGGTGCCAAAAAGGTTGGGGACTGTTGTCCCCAATATAGTATCCTAAGATGTTTATCATTAGGGAACTGGGTAAAGGGCACATGGGTTCCGTCTATATTATTTCTTATAACTGCATGTGTATGCATAATTCTATCATAATAAAAATTTAAATAATAATTGGTGATGAAGAAAATTTTATTCGATTTTTAGTTTCCTTTTTTTCTCCTAACCTGTATTCATACATTATTTACCAAGTGTAGACCTAATTAATAGTTGTCCACTTTGTCTGTTTTTAGATATTCTGCCTATTTTTCTGAACATCTGAAGTTTCATATGACAGATTTATTTATTCTTAGCTCCCAAATTTGTCAGTTTCTGAACAGCATCTGTTAATGAGGAAAAATGGCATAGATTTATTTATATGAAATTCCCCCAATCCTCACTTAACTATACAAAGGCTATTTTGTGTGTGTATGTGTGGCAAATATGATTTTGAAATGCAGGGAGCAACCATATGTCTTTAATAAAACATCCATTACATACATTTATATATCATAAAAATAATGCGTATAGCTCTTTTAGTTTATAAAGTACTTTGAGCCTTAGATTTTTTGCTTTTCTTGGCATTGACTTCCTTATATGCATGGGAAGTCACTTAGAAGGTAGCTATATGCCTAGTTCTTTTTGTATAGAATCTTATACCTTTTGTTTAAGCTATACTTTGCATTGTGAGGACTGTTTACAATCTCTCATCTCTTTCATCTGTAAAGTGATGGTATTATTTTTATTTACATTTTTAAATGCCACATTTTCCTATTAGCTCTTTAATAATTGTTCAGGGGCTCTATTCATTTTTGGCAACATGAAACAGATTAAGTTATTTGTCTGGGAAATTGTAAATTTCCAAATTGTGAACAACCTTAGCAATTTGGAAGATTGACGAGTGTGAGTTAGGTTAGAAGAGATTTTCCTTAAATATTGGCAAGTGTGGAATCGGGCATTTTAATAGTAACTTTGGAAAACTACTGACTTTGAAATAGTTATTTGGAGAAAATGGAAAGAAGCCCCATTTTGTTCATTCTAATTAAAGGAATTACTCTCCTTGCTTATCATGTGCAGACACTCAATTCTCTTAAGAATTTTTGGTGTTCCATTTTTGGCAAGTAATTTGGTTTATTTCCTTGCTCTCATACTCTTAGTAGTCTCTGGTATGTTAGGGACCACTGAATAAAATGATGGGACTTGGGGTAGGGTGGGAAAATAATTTAAATCATAGTACTTTTTAAAAATGACTTGCATTTTGTTTTCTATTAAAAGCTATGCCATGTATTAAAATTATTTACAAATTAAGTAAATTGTATTATTTAATTAATTAGCACAGTAAGGTGCACAGTTATATGCAGATTATTCATGTTAGTGTGTTTCCCTAACAAAAGGGATGCTTATCTTAAAAGTGAAATCCAGATCTTTTCCTGATCGATTACCTTAATCACAGAGGAAGTCTGCAGTTTTGTGGATTTTTTTTTTTTTTTTGTCTAGCCAGGTAGGTAAGTTGTAATTTTAAGCAGTTTGGTTTGCTAAGCATGATTAAGACACCATTCTCTTTGAGGTTTACCCTTTTGCTTCTAAGGTACAACTGTTTATCATCTTGGGTCAAAGGTTATAAAAAGTAGTCATCAATTAAGGCTTTATTGGTTGTAATTGGTAGTGCTATGAAAGGAGCCAGCCAAACTGAATCTGATAATAAAAGACTCTTTGTTAAAATATTTAATAAATTAACACTCTGCCTTGGAAGGGGGAAGCTAATTACAAAGGCCAAGATTGTTAATCATAATGTTTGCTTTCTTCAAAAGCACAGACTCAACTACTCCGTAATCATTAGACATCAGATTTCTTTCTTTTTCTTTTTAAAAATCCTACAGACTCTGTCGGTCCCCGGAGGGGATGCTCTTCTATGGCTCATGCTTGGAATATAGCAGAAGGAGGAAATGCCAAGACAAACACAGGTTATAAGGGCCATCTTAAAAATAAACAGAACTCTGTTAGAACATCAGACGGCCTCTGTTTTCTTCAAAAAGGGTCAGAAGTTTATGTAGATTAATTTTGTAGGCAAATTAAGTGATATCAAGAACTGGCACATTTGGAAGTAATGATATTTTTCATGATAAATTATCTACCAGCAATTATTCTTTCTCCATACATAGTTTTTTTTTTAAGTGTTTTGACAATGTTGTGGCTCTTGAATTTTAGACATTTTTCAAAGCCCTACTATACGTATGTGGAGCTATGACACATGCTTCTATGACTCTTGAATGACCTTGCCATGGGAACTCTGTGAATGGGCTTTTACATCTGGGAATCGAATGTTTCTATATTTAAGCAATAGGGGGCATCTTGGGTTTTTTCCTTACACATGTTTCTGTAGTCTGAAGTTTAGGGCAGTTCTAATGAAAGCAAATCTTGCCTTGGGCCTGCTGTGCAAATTAGCCATATGGTGAAGTGTAATATCCCGCTGAACATCATTATGGGACTCTATGAAAAGTACTCCCCTTTTCACATGGAAGCAAATTAAAATGGCCCTTTCGTTTTTTTTTTTTTTAAACTCTGAATAAACCTGTCTTCACTTGGATGCTGTGACAGTTAAAAGGGAGTTCCAGCTGCAGTCAGGGTGGTGAAATTACAGGCTTTGCCCAAGACCTAATGGAATATTGCTTCCTGTAGGCAAAGCCGGAAGAACAATGATGTGTGCTTCCCTTCTTCCATTCCCCTCCCTTGTTCTTCTGTAGTTGTCCTTAGCTGCTTCTCAATCTAAGGATTAATTTTCTGTTACTGTGATGGATGAGAAGGACTCAGTCCACTCTCCAATAGACCCCGTACCAATATCTGCCAGAAAAGACCCACTAGATAAACAGCTGTTTAGCCAAATAAGGGCACAGTGATTATTTAATAAAGAAAATATAAGGTGTGTCCCTCTTTGCCTGCTGTGTAGACATATTGCCCAAATGAAGAAGTAGTGTCCCAATGTAAATATTTTTCTCTGCAATGCTAGAATTGTAGATGCCACTATGTTTAGTAGCGTGGGGCTCATTAATAGTTTGAAATGTTCCAGGTGTCTTTGTATATGGTGTACAGACAAGTGTCTGGATACATGGAGTATTCCAGGTTATCCCTTGTGTTTTTATTTTTATTTTTAAACCTTTATTCAAAGCCGTGTTAGTTCCAGCATTTGTATGGTGACAATTTATAGCATGTGTTTGGAGAAAAGGAGTGGGAACAGTGTTATGGAGTAAAAGTAGATCATACTAAATTATGATGTTGGAGAAAATATTTTTGCATGCAAAGTTCAATGCAAAGATTATATACAATATGATCCTATTTTATGCATATATATGTATTAATACATATATGTATATGTGAAATATCTATCCATTTAGAATAGGGAAAAGTCTGTAAGGGAGTATACCAAAAAGTAAGCAGTAGTTATCTCTGAATTATGGGATTATGAATGGTTTTTGTCTGTTTTCCCAATTTGTGTCGTCTGATTTTCTACAAGTCACATATTTTATTTTTATAATTAATAATAACTTAAAAAGAGATAAGCAATGTAGAAAACACAGCTATAAGCAAAAGGTTAAGAAAAAAGAACTATTTCTAGCATCGTCTGAGGAGAAGTGTGTTATTTCCTGGTAACTGGATTAATCTAGTGCTAGAATTAGTGATTAGACTTTGGAATAGCAATGGCTTTTAGGGAATATGAGTATTAGTGCCCTTCCCCAAGTATAACATAAAGTGTGATATAATATTAAATATCTAAATTAAATATAAATTTAGTAAATAAATTACCCAGTGAATTTAATAAGAGGTTAACAGAGCGTGGAGAGTATTTCTTTTTCTTGCTTTAGCATTAAGTAAAAATAGAATATTTGCTGTAATCATTTAGCTGTTCTTATATGGTTTCTCTATGATCAAATGATAAAAAATTTGTTGTGGGGATTTCTTTATAATAATACAGAATTTAGTATTTGGATTAAATTTCAGAGGGCATGTACATAATTAACATAGGAAATGTTAAGGATTCTGTCTTCCTTTCTTAACTTAAAAAATTAGTTTAAGTATGAGATGTTCGATTGCCTTAAGTACTAAATTTTTTTTTTTTATTTTTTTTACATCTTATATGCTCTCATGTCCTTTTTCTTTATTCATTTGTATATGATTATTTCCCTCTTATTTTTGTTTGTTTGTTTGTTTTATTTCAGCATATTATGGGAGTACAAAAGTTTACATTATGTATATTGCCCTTGCCCCCCCCGCCCCCCAATCAGAGCTTCAAGTGTGTCCATCCCCTAGACAGTGCGCATCGCACTCGTTATGTATGTATACACCCATTCCCTCCCCCCACATCTGTCTGACACCCGATTAATGTTATTCCTAAATGTGCTTTTAGGTGATGATCAGTGAAACCAATTTGATGGTGAGTACATGTGGTGCTTGCTTGTTTTTCCATTCTTGGGATACTTCACTTAGTAGAATGGGTTCCAGCTCTATCCAGGATAATACAAGAGATGCTAGCACTTCTTCTTTTATTTTTATTGTGAAGATACATCCTCAGTCTTTCAAACACACGTTTTAGCTTGTGATTATCCTTTAATTTTTTTAAGAGCAATTTTTGTGAAACTATAGGTAAGTCAAAAATTCCTGTTATTTTCGATTATGAGTTCCGCTGTGGAACCAATGCAGCACAGACAGCTTGAAATATCAATGAAGTGTTTGGGACAGATGTGGCTAATCACTGCACAATACGTTGATGGTTTCAGAAGTTCCATTCTGGTGATTTTGATCTTGAAAATGAGTCACATGGGCGACCTAAAACCAAGGAATATAATGATGAGCCGAAAGCTGTAGTGGAAGTGAATCCATCTCAACCTATGGGTGAATTTAGCAGCAAGATTTGATGTTAGTATTCCAACGATATTGGACCATTTGAAACAAATTGACAAGATAAAGGAGCTGGATAGATGGGTTCCACATGAATTTAGCATCAGAAGAGAAATCATCTTGAAGCTTGCCTTTCTTTGCTTTCATGACATAAAGGTGAACCATTTCTATACCATATTGTTACATGATGAAAAATGGATTCTTTTTGACAGCTGCAAGTGCTCTGCACAATGGCTGGATAAAGAGGAAGTGCCAAAACGCAGTCCAAAACTGAATATTCATCAAAAAAAGCTAATGGTGTCTTTTTGGTGTTCCAGTGCTGGTACCATCCACTACAGCTTCATGAAACTTGGTCAATCAATTACAGCAGATGTTTACTGCAACCAACTGGATGAAATGATGAGGATGCTTGTGATTAAGCACCCGATATTGGTCAATAAAGACAAGCCAATCCTTTTGCAAGACAATGTTCAATCACATGTCGCACAAACAATGCTGCTCTAGCTACAGAAGCTGGACTTGGAAACTCTCTGTCATCCACTGTATTCACCAGACCTTGATCCAACTGACTACCACTTCTTCCAGGTTTTGGACCTCTTCCTGCAAGGAAAAATATTCAATTCTCAACAAGCTGTGGAGAACACCTTTCATCACCACTTGCTCTCTGGGCATCTTCACTGCTGGCATATGTTACCATTAAGATGGCAAAACTGTGTTGATAGTTTAGGGACATACTTTGATTAATTGTACTGCTTCTTGTTTGAGATATAATCTACAGTTTTGATTAGAAATTGTACATTTCATATTTAATGACCTAACACTTAAGATGCATAAAAATCTGAAAACTTACACCATTAACAAATAAGGCTGATAATTAACATTTTTTTCTGAATTTGAGTAAAATTTTCTGTAACTGTTGGGCTGACTGAATGGATTGAGAGATTTAGTTGTTGAGTTCTGTTTTGCTGCTATAAACAAAGCAAACCTTAAAAGTCAGAAGACACTTGATCTCCTTCCCATTGTATGCATTCTGGCTTGAAAATACAATCCTGAATTCATGAATACATTAGTGAGTGTCTTAGTCCATTTGTGCTGCTATAATAAAATATCACAGACTAGGTAATTTATAAGTAATAGAAATTTATTTCTCATGATTTTGGAGGCTGGGAAGTCCAAGATCAAGGTGATAATAGGTTTGGTTGTCTGGTGAAGGCTGCTCTCTGCTTCTAAGGCAGCACCTTGTTGCTGCGTCTTCCGGAGGGGAGGAATGGAAGGGAAAAACGCTGTGCTCTCACATTGAAGAATAGACGGGAGGAGGCGAACCCACTCCCTTAAGTTATTTTATAAAGGCCCTAATCCCATCTATGAGTGCCCCCCCATCACTTAATCACCTCTTAAAAGCCCCACCTCATTGCTGTATTGGTGATTAGGTTTCAACATATAAATTTTGGGGGACACATCCAGATCATAGCAGTCAGCAGCTGCTGTGGTGCATGGATTTTTCTATTTTAAGGCTGCCAGAGTGTGAGGTAAGGGATATAGGGGGATAGGGGGATTGTTGGTGACAGCACAGTTCATCCTTTGCTAGAGAATACTCAAAATAATAGTGCCATGCAAGAACACAGATAGGAAGACCCTATATTACTCTGGTTTTCATTCACTTTAAGAAGTTCACTTTTTTAAACTCTGGGAAATGTTTGGTAGGAAAATGTTTGCCTATATTTCATATGAATTTAGTGGGCCAGTTGCTTGTTAGACACTGGAGTCAGTTTGTAGATTGCTTTTGGCACAGCCTTGGACTTGGGCACATCAACCTGCTATGAGTTGTTTCCATAAGGATATTAGATCTATAGCTAGATCAATGGTGAATGGGCAAAAGGCAAACCACAAAACAAGCCTGAAAGAAAGTACTAAAGTACGGGTCCAGAAAGAGCTCTTCTCAATCAAAATAGGAAACTGGGAAAACAAAACAATATATAACAACATGAGATTTGAGAAAACTTACCAAATAGAAAAGGTCAAGGAACAGCATCTTAAAAATCCAGAGGAAACATGATCCTAAAAATGATTTTCTACAGGAACCCAAAGGAAATTCTGGAAAATGATTTGGTATAAAGAAGCCATTACCCCTATGAAATAGGGACAAAATACTTTAAGAGAATAAATGGAGATAGAAAAACACCAGGATGAGACGAATACGAATAATTACAAGAAAATGGTCAATGCAATAGGAGATAAAGTGTAAATATAAAAATGAAGCTGTACAAGAAATTATGGATTGATATTTTATTCATACTTTTAATTATTTATTCAAAATTGAATGCCTTTTAAGTGCCAGTCACCTTTTTAGGGGCTGGGAACACAACAATGCATGCGATAAACTAGAAACATGTTCTCATGGAGCTTGCATCCTAATGAGAGAAGACAGACAACAAACAAACTACATAATATCCAATGGAGATATGTACTATGCAAAAAATTAAAAGAGGATTATGTCTTAGGCAAGACTTTTCCTTTAAGTTGAGTAATAGAAAAGACTTTTCTAAGTAAATGACATTAAGAATTATATTTGAATTATAAGAAAGACCCATACATTTCCTAATTGCTGGTGTCCCTTGGTGTTTTTGTGCTAGGTTCTTTTGTACTTTCATTCTACAGGCATTTCTTAGATTATCTCCTTTTATGCTAGGGCTTTGATTATGATCTCTCTGCTATTGATTCTGAAATCCATTATCTCTAGCCTAGCTGTTTGTCTTGAGCCTACATCCAGCTATGCCAGCTCCCAAACACTTGGCACTTGTAAGTTGACAATTAAATGTATCCAATTCAAAAGTCATCATCATCAATCTTCTCAAAGATAGTCAACTCTCATTATTCATGGTATTAAAAGTTCTATAAAGTCACAGCAAACACTGAATTAGTGATTACTGAACCATTGCTCCTAGGGGAAATTCAAGGTTAGTTCCTGTGAGCTTCTGGTCACATTTTCGTCAACCAATCAGTGCATAACTTTGATTTATGAGTGTTTCTGTTTAAATATACTTCATTTAATATATATTATTGATTCATTAATGTTGAGTTCACACTATACTCATGCCTGAAAGAAGCTTATCTAATATATGTGTTTTCTCTGTCAGGCACATCACAGGCTTGTTGAGTATAGGAACACTAGATAGCACTTCAGTACTGTGATTGGAGGCCATTTATTTTAAGCAGCAAAAACACCAACAAAAAGCACAAAAATGCAAAAAACGTGGCACTGAATAGACTGTGAAAATGATACTTGTTTACAGTATGGAAACTAACAAAAGGCAGAGAATTGCCTTATTTAACCTTAGCTGGGAATATGTGCATTGGGCAACTCAAATCTTTTGCTATGCACATGTCTGTGGATGACCATGAGAGAACTTTGAGTATTGATCTTAGGGTTATAAATAAAGTTTAGCATGTAGGCAAATTTGTAAATAAGAGTCTGTGAATAATGAAGATTGACTGTGTATTCATTCTACATATGTTTTCTCTCTCATTAAATGACACCGCTGTCAAACTAGTTATCCAGGTTAGAAACCTTGTATCAGTGTTTTTTTCTTCCTATTTTTTTATCATCCATATCTAATTTATTACCAGCTTGCACCTCCTAAATATATCTCAGATTCTGACTGATCTTTTTGAATAGAAGTTTTTCTTTCTTTCTTTTACTCTGTACAATACAACTTCCAAAATGTCTAAAACTCTTATGGTCATTAGAGTCTAAATATCTTAACATAATTTATGAAACACTCCAGCCTCACCTCTTAGCAGCCCTAGTCTTATACCTGAAGTTTTGGCTATGGACAACTTCTTTCAAATTCTTGGGATATGTGATGCCTTTTTAAAATTTGAATGTCTTTGTTTCTACTAGGAACATTTTTTCACTTTTTCTTTACCTGGCTTACTCCTCTCATTCTTCAATTGGGAGTGTACATGTCATTTTTTTCTGAGAAGCTTTCTCTGACACTTCCCCCACCCACTACACACATGCTCAAACACACATATCACTCCTAACCATAGGATTCTGTATTTCATTTGAATATAATTGCTTGTTTAATTGCCAGTATTCCACCCTTGGCTATAAATTCAGTGAAGACAGGGTCCATTCTCAGTGCCAGTCACATGATAAGCACTTAGTGTATATTAAGTGACTTGTTTTTCTATGAGATTGTGTGCATTAATTATCATAAAACTTTTGGAGCGTAGTAATACTAATGACATAAAGTAGGAAAAAACCTTTTCACTTCCCTGCTTATTGTTTTATATCTATTTGCTTATGTTGCTATATGCTCGTTTTATATCTAATAGCTTTTTTTTAATGTTAGTGATTGAAAGAGCTTGAAGTGAAACTTCTGTAGTTCATCTAGTGGCCTATTTGTGAATAGACAGGTACTTCACCAATTACTCAATTGGATTGGTCAAACATCTACTTCTCAAATTCCGCCTTTAAGCATTGAGTTGACAAAATTGGCAGAGGGAATAGAAGAACCAAAGGTGAATTTATTTAATAGGCGCTAAGGAAAATTCAACTTGTTTTTGTAAATGGAAAGCCAGACCTATTAGATAAATTCATCTTTTCTTTTGTTTTGATTCCACTGAAGGAATATTTGAAAGGCAAAACTGTATCCAGTTTAGAATTAAGTAGAGGTTCATGATTTGATTTTTATATAGAATGTCATCTTATATATTTTCTATCATTTACAACAAAAAATTAAATTAGTGTGTCATGGTCTAATTAGAGAGAAGGCTTTCCCTAAATTCTCAAGTAAGTGTTTCTTGGCTCCAAAGCACTTTGAATATGTAATGTCACACTAGAATAATAAGGGTCCTTTAGGGCTGCTAACCTTAAAACGAAAAGCCCTTCAGTGTGTACAGAATGCAGTTAACATTTAATAATACCACTGTGCTCTGAAATGCTGACAAGTTGGGAATAACTTTAACAAACTAGCAGTTTCCACTTCTTATTTCTTAAATGGAATCATTTGCTTCCTCATTAACTTATGAACTATTAAAGCCTTGAAATAGCTGTCCTAATGTTTGATTTCATTTTATAGGCAGAAAAATTCAGGTGTGTACAGTCATAATCACTTTAGAATTTTAAAACCTTTGTTTTCAAGCTACACTGGGGTTTAACAAACCATGACCCATGGGCCAAATCTAGCCTGCTGCCTGTTTTTGTATGGCCTATGAACTAAAAATTTTTAAAAACAAAAGAAGTAGAATATTTCATGACAGGTGAGAATTATATGAAATTCTGATTTCAGTTTCCACAAATAAGATTTTACAGGAACATAGTCACACTCATTAATTTATGTCTTGTCTATGAATGCTTTTGCACGACCACAACAGAATTGAATAGTTGCCCACCAAGCCTAATATATTTATTATTCTGCCCTTTACAGAAAATGTTTGCTAACTCCTGAGCTATACTACTGTGTTTAGATGATTTAGTACTTTAAGTCAACTTGCCCACTTTAGGGTCAGTTTAGGAATCTAACAAAGAATTTATGGTGAATAACGTTGTTCAAATTTTCTGGATGGCAAAGGAAACTGAACTAGGTATTGCTTGAAGTTCATAGTTTTTCAGATGGCTGGGGCTTTCACTTTAATCATTGATTTTATCTTATTTATTTTTTTATTTGTTTATTTATTTGTTTTTAGCTTAAAACAACAGAAATTTACTATCTCTCACAGTTCTGGAGGCCAGAAGTCGAGAATCAAGGTGCTGACAGGGCCCTGCTCTCTCTTCTAGCTTCTGGTGGTTTCTCCATAATCCTTGGTTTGTAGCTGTATAATTTGAATCTCTGTCTCCTTTGTGTGTGGCTGTCTTCCTTCTGCATGTCTGTTTCTTCACCTGGTATTCTATATGTGTGTGTGTGTCTATTTTTTTCTTTGTTGTTCTTTTTGTTTTTAGAGATAGGGTTTTGCTCTATTGCCCAGGCTGGAGTGCAGTGGCCTGATCATAGCTCAGTGCAACCTCAAACTCCTGGCTCAAGCAATTTTCCCACCTCAGCCTTTTGAGTAGCTGGGACTATAGGCACATGCCACCACACCTGGCTAATTTTTAAATTTTTTTTATTTGTAGAGATAGGATCTTGCTATGTTGCCCAGGCTGGTCTCAAATTCCTGGGCTCAAGCAATCCTCCTGCCTCAGCCACCAAAAGTGCTGGGATTACAGGCATGAGCCACTGTGCCCAGCCTCTTATTTATTTTTTAAATAAGCACTTGCGTAAGTGCTTATTTATTTATCAGATTCTGTTCTAAGAGCTTTATAACTCTTCTAAATCCTTATTACAGCCATATGAGATTGGCATTTCTACAAATGAGAAAACCACAGCACACCTATTAGTGAAAGTTAAGTAGTTAAACAGTAGAACTTAAATTAGTGGAAGGGAATTTATATAGTTATTTATAGCAGTTAGTACATCTAGTAAGGGGCAGAGTCATGATTTGAATGTAATCATCTGGTTCTAAAATCAGTGCTTTTTTACTACTGTGTTGTGTTGTCTTTTCCTTTCTACTCTTGGTTATTTAGAAAATGCCTTGGATTAAGAGTAGAATTTAGTAATAGAAGGGGCATGATATTTTAAAAATTTTGAGCTTATATTAGTTTCCTAGAGCTGCTATAGCATAGCACTACAAACCGGGTAGTTTAAAACTAATATGTATCCGATCCCGGTTTGGGAGACTAGAATTCCAAAATCAAGGCATCAGAAGGGCCATACTCCCTCTGAGACTTTGGGTAGAATCCTTTCTTGTGTCTTTATAGCTGCTGCTGGTGACCAGCAATTCTTGATGTTCCTTGTCTTCCAGCTGCATCACTCCAATCTCTGCCCCTGTTGTCACATGGTATTCTCCCTGTGTGTCTCTATCTCTGTGTCTTTTCTCTTTGCCTTTAAGGACACCAATCATATTGTATTAAGGACCCACCCTACGCAAGTATGACTACATCTGAATTTAACCAATTACATCTACAATGACCCTCTTTCCAAATAAGTTCATACTCTGATGTTCTGGGAAGAACATGAATTTTAGGAGGACACTATTCAACCCAGTACAGAGCTTATGAGCCAGATCTTATTCTCTAGAACACTTCTCCTTTTGAGCTCAGGAACCCTAAATGAAAAGTGGAAACTGTGCACCAAGAATTTCCAGGGCTTTGTTTCTTCTTTTTTGGGTTTAATCCTATGTTAGATTATAAAGACTCATTTACTTTTCACAGTTCCTGCCTTTTTCATGCTTCCCATTGGTCCTTTGCTTATGATTCATTTGAAGGCTGGTTTTTTTTTTTTTTTCCTGGACATTTTTCTTCTGGAGTGTTCTGTGAGTTCATTAAGGAACATTTCCTCACAAGTCCAGACCTGGGACCTTCCATTGTCCTTTGAAATGCAAAAGTTATTGGTCTAATTTTGTCAACCCATTTCCTTTTGTTTATTTTCCAGGGTGCCCGGGAAACATTTGAGAATTACTACCGAAAACAGAGGCGAAAACAGGCTCGTTTGGTACTCCAGCCTCCATCAAACATGGTAGGACTACCACCTTACCTTCACTTTTCTCACATTTTCACATTCCTTCTTTGGTATCTTTTGATTAGAGAGAAAAAGAGAGAGAGAGAGGCAGAGAGAGAGAGAGAGAGAGAGAGAGAGAAAGAGTGTGTGTGTGTTTACTGTCATTCTGAGACCACTTTTGGTGGATGTGATTTGCAGTAAGAAAACATCTATGGATTGCTATGTGTTGTTCTAAGTACTAGATATGTATTATATCATTTCATCTTCATTGTAATCCTATTAGGTAGGTACTATTCTATTTACGTTATAGTCTAGGCAGCAGTTCCCAACCTTTTTGGCACCGGGGACCAGTTTCCATGGAAGACAATTTTTGCATGGACTGGAGCAGTAGGGTGTGGGGGGTGATGGGTTTGGAATGATTCAGGTGCATTACATTTATTATACAGTCAAACCTCTCTGCTAATGGTAATCTGTATTTGTAGCTGCTCCCCAGCTCTAGCATTACCACCTCAGCTCCACCTCAGATCATCAGGCATTAGATTCTCATAAGGAATGTGCAACCTAGATCGCTCACATGCACGATTGACAGTAGGGTTCCTGCTCCTATCAGAATCTAATGCTCCCACTGATCTAATAGGAGGCAGAGCTTATGTGGCCATGTGAGCAGCGGGGAGCGGCTGTAAGTACAGATGAAGCTTTGCTCGCTTGCCCACTGCTCACCTCCTGCTGTATGGCCTGGTTCCTAACAGGCCATGGACAGGTATCCACGGACAGGTACTGGTGCATGGTCCGGTGGCTGGGGACCGCAGGTCTAGGGAACAGAATCTAAGGGATTAAGTAAAACTGATTTTAACTTTATCTTAATGTAACAAAACAGAAACAATAACTTTTTCTTCTTTGCTTTGTTGTAGCATGAAACTTTAGATGGCTACAGGAAGTATTTTAATCAAATTGTAGGGTAGGTATATATATTTATTTAAATGTGTACACTTTCAATACATAGAATTATGAGACTTGAAAAAATAAATCAGGTTTTTCTTGGGAAATTCTTTTTGTTTTCTTTTTCTAAATCCTTAAGATAGGATTTAATTTTGATTTTCTATTGATTTAAAAGAAACATCCTATTTGTTTTAACATTATATTAGTGGAGGGTACTTTTTGTGAATAAAGGGAGAAAAACATTGAGTCGTAATCTTATTATACATGATGTTTTGTTTCTCTGTTCTTGGTAAGATGGAATGAAATAATCAACGAAAGTTGGCAATTTTTTTTTAAAAGGGCCAGCTAGTAAAGTATTTTAGGCTTAGCAGGCCATACGGTCTCTGTCACAACTATTTACCTCTGTTATTGTTGTGTGAAAGCAGCTAGAGACAATACGTAAATAAGTGAGCATGGCTGTGTTCCAGTAAAACAGTCTTAATAATAACAGGCAGTGGGCCAGATTTAACCCATGAGCTAGAGTTTGCCCCCCTCATCTAGAGTGTACATAGTGCTATGGAATTGCAGTTCCCAAATAAACACCCCAAATACAGGCAGCTTGTTCTAATTGCAAAACAATGACTTTTGCTGTTAAAAGAAAAGGAAATAAATTAGATTCTTCCATCAAGTTTTTCTTGTTTGTTTCCTGATTTAGATTGTTTCAATGTAATTAATAGTTGGGATTAAAATCTATCATAAAAATTCCCTAATAAAATATTGTTTTCATTAATATGAACATTTAAGTAAGATAGCTGACTGTACATTTTAAATGCATAGTAATAAAAAGCCACAACAAGAATGTTCAAAAATATGTTTGCTTTTATTTTTTTTTAAAACCTTTATAAGATAACTTTCAACATTTTGATAAGAGTCCACATAAGGGGAATTAGTTTGATATTTTGTGGGTTGGGTTCTTATAAATATATCTGTATTTCAGCACTCATTGTATCCTTCAAATCCATTAGTTTTTTGAAAATTTGTTGCCTGGTGTTTTTTAATATGGTGAGATTAGCATCTATTATCTTTATACATTTTCCCCCTTTTAGCTGGATAACATGGTTACCATTTAATAGAAATTTAACTCCAATCTCTGTAAAAGTGGTTAAGGAGATATCATGATCATGGATATAATTCTTAGTCCAAGAAGTCTGATTTCATTTATGATACTAAACAGCTTTCTCAAAAGAAAAAAATGACTATTAACTTTGAATTTGATGGCAGCTCTTAATGTTTGTCAAACCCTGGAGATAGTAATCAAACTGTAATTTCTGACAGCTGTGCTTTCTTTTTTCCTCAATCTTAGCTTTTTTGTGGTTGAAGATCATATTTTACATACAACCCAGGGCTTAGTAAATAGAGCCTACATTGATGAACTATGGGAAATGGCACTTTCAAAAACCATCGCAGCACTCCGTACCCACTCGGTATGTAAAAAGCTCAAGAGAAGTTATTCCTTAGAGCTGATTATCTGTACACTATTCAGTGTTTTACTTTATTATAAAATGTCTTTATTATAATTTAGAAATTTTGATGATTAATAACAAATTTTAGCCATAATCCCTGGCATGGTTATTCTTAGCTTTCTTATATGTAAATTTAAAGTTCCCTTTTTCAGTATATAAATACAGAATATACAATATATAATATGTATTTCAAATAGGAACATGCTATGTTTTTCATTTAATGTCTAATGAATTTGTTTTAATTTTAATATACGTAATATTCTATTGTAGGAATGTGCCATTGTTTTTTAACTGATCTACTTGATATTTAGGAATTTTAAAAAAGGTTTTTCGTTTTGTTTTTCTAGCTATTAAAAACATTGCAGTGAATATTTTTATACATATATCTTTGCACAATTAATTATACTCAGGACAAATTCTTAGAAATGAAATTAGTGAGTTAATGTATCTACATTTCTTAGGCTCTAGATATTGCTAATTTGTTCTACAACATAGTGAATGATTTAGAACTCTGAGTAACATCTATTAGAATGCCCATTTCCCTATTTGCCTTTACTCCACAGAAGGTTATATTTAAAAACAGAAAATCATTCCTAATCTGTCAGAAATTATCTTATTTTAATATGCTCTTTTTTCATTAATACTAATAATGAAAATCTTTTCACATTTTGAGTATTTGTTTATCTTTGAATTTCCTGTTCATTTACATTGCCTTTATTTTATATTTTAATAGGTTTTTATATTTTATTGCCTATTAATAAAACATGGATGTCAGCCTTTAACCTGAATGTTAACTTCTAGTCTGATATATATGTTGTAAATCTTTTTCCTTAGTTTTATGTCTCTTACCTTTGCTTTTCTTTTCTGCAGCTTTGTAAAAGTTTTAAAATGTTTGTATAGTTAATTTTATTGATCTTTTACTTTATGATTTATGTCTTCTGTATTCCAAAGGATATGTAATTATCTGTATTTGATTTTAGTATTTCTATGTCCCTTTTTTTACATATAAATCACAACCATAAAAAATTTATTTTAACTTAAGGTATGAGATTGGACTCTATCTTTAATTATTTTGAAGTGGCTTATCATGTCCAGTAACACTATTGTAATAATCTGTTGTCTTAGTCAATTTGGGCTGCTATAACAAGATATCATAGACTGGGTGCCTTAAACAACACAAATTTATTTTCTCACTAGAGAAAATAGAGACTAGCAGTCAGGTATTAGGGTGCCAACATGGTTGGTTTCTGGTGAGGGCTCTCTTCCTGACTTACAGAAGCCTGCCTTCTCACTGTGTCCTTACTTGGTCTTTCCTCTGTGTGCACCTAAAGGGTACAAGGTTTCTTTTTGAAGTGAAGAACGTTTTCTAAGATAGACTATGATAATGGTTGCACATACATGTGAATATACAAAAAACTAAAAACTATTGAATTATATACTTTAAATGGATGAATTGTATGGTATGAAAATTATATCTCAACAGAGTTATTAAAAAACAACTCAGCATTACACACAGATTTACTCACTGAACCATTTTATCCACGAAAAGAGAGTGGGTTGATACCACAGATGCTAATTGTATTTCATGACACTATTTATTGTGTTAGTATTACCCAGCAAGAAAAACAAAGTAAGAATAACCCAAACATCAAAACAAATCTCAAAAGCAAACACTATATCTGAATGGTTATGTTGTTTATCAGAAATATTTTTCTAGCTTTGTATGTAGCTATTTAAAATTACTCTTTACTTTTTCTCATTAAATTATTAGTATAAATTGAAACATTTTGAAGGATATATTTCATGCATCAATATGTGCAATATTCTCAATGCTGATTTCAAGACAAGATAAAGATCTTACGTAATCCAACCTACTTAGAAATCAAGTTTGGCAATATGTTAAAAGGTTAATATACCTAGTAAAAAGGAGAGTTCATTTCAGAAATAGTTCAATATTAAAAGATCTCCTAATATGATTGTTAATGACATGATCAACAAATTATACGATTCTACTGAAAGTATTTTTTTATGATTCATATTATGGAGCAATATAATCCTATGCAACCAATAAAACTTATGTTTTATATATGTTAAATATTGAAA
Organism: Lemur catta; assembly: GCF_020740605.2. NCBI lineage: Eukaryota > Metazoa > Chordata > Mammalia > Primates > Lemuridae > Lemur > Lemur catta. The sequence goes on along the minus strand of NC_059131.1, from coordinate 56,062,020 downwards.
ATTTTTCTTAGTATGTAATAGGTAGACAATAGGTGTGTGCTGATAGTGGTTTTATACCCACACACACACATGCATTCACACCCACACTTATAACTTTTTTTTAATCAAAAGGATGTACTTAACATATGTATCTTCCAGATTGCCTAACTATATTCTCATTGAAATAAAATGGCGGGGGATAAAATTATTACAGTTAATAGATGAGTTTAGCAAGTTTGCTGGTTACAAATTTATTATATGAAATTAATTGTGTTTTTATAAACTGAGGATAAAATTTGAAAAATTAAAAATTTTTAAAGGTAAAGTTTATATAGTAGCATAAACAAAAGGTAGTTAGAAATATATCTAACAAAAGGTATTAAAGACCTCTGTGGAGAAAATTCTAAAATGTTATTGAGAGACTAAAATGAATTAAAGAAGACCTAATGAAAATCAAGAGATATACAATGTTCATTGATTAGAAGAGATATTGTAAAGACATGTTTTCTCAAAATTGATCTATAGATTTAATTTAGTGTCAATCAAAATTTCAATAGTTCTATTATTGAGAGGATAGGTACCTTCTGACCTAATTACAACATTTTTAAGCCAGTACAAAAGCCAAGAGCAAGTAAGAGACTCAAGACTGAGAACAAGGTATTTGGGTTTCCTCCGCTAGATATCAAGACAATTTAAATCATATTAATTTAAGACAATCTGATATTGTCATTGGATAGATAATGGGCCTCCAAACAGTCTCATACATATATGGATTCTTGATATATTGAGATATGTATATATGAATGAGGTGGCATGGAAGGTCAGTGAGTAGATGACAGACTTTTCAGTGAATAGTAGTGGGACAATTGGCTATCACGATGCAGGAAAATATACATCAAAAATTGAGTTTCAGTTGTATAAATATGAAAATGTGAAAGCCAAAACCATAAATAATACAAAAGAATATTTTAATGATTTAGTATATGAAAAGAGTTCTTAACTAAGGTACAAAAAGCACTATCCATAAAGGAAAAGATTCCTACTTTAAACATTAAACTACATTAAAACCATAAGAATAAACTTTACAAAAGTTAGTGGAAAAATAAGCCACATAGTGAAAAATGATGTTTGTAAGGTATAACCAGCCAACAACTGATAGAAATTACATGAAGAATTTCTACAAATCATTACAATAAAGACACACCCCCCAAATGTGTTAAAACCCATAGAATATATAACACAAAAAGTAAACCCTAATGTGAACTATGGACTCAAGTTTGTAATAATAGGTTGATATTGGCTAAAGACTTAAAAAAGTACTTCACAGAAGGAATCAACCTGTCTGAGAAAACATGTGAAAGGTTTTTAGCCTTATTATAATATCAGTGAAATGCAAATTATAACCAAATGAGGTAACCTTATGCAAGAATTAACAATACTAATATTGATAAAGGTATGGAGCAATAGGAACTCTCATACACTACTAAGGGAATGAGTTTAAATTAGTAAAACACTTTGAAAAAGTGTGGCATTGTCTTGGAAAATTGAAGATCCTCATGAATCAACATTTCTATTGCTAACTATATTCTCTTGAGAAATTTGCTGTAAAATGCCATAATAAACATGCAAGAATATCATTCCAGCATTATTGAATTTTTCAAAATTAGAAATGACTTAAATGTCTATTGGTAGTAAAATGGACAATCTGGGTTAAATTCAAACATGGAATACTATACAGCATGAAAATGACCGAAGTATAGCTATATATAATAGCATTGGTGAATTTCACAAATGTAATATTGAATGAAAGAAGCAAGATAGAAAGTTATACATATGGCTTATTTCCATTTATCCAATGTTGAGAAAAAAATATTAAGGCTGAGTATTTAGGTGGATATAAACTAAAGAAAATAAGAGAGTAAAAAGACAAGCCACAGACTGAGAGAAATCTTTGCAAATCACATATCTAATAAAGGCCTGGTATCCAAAATATACAAAGAACTTTTTTTTTTTTTTTTTTAAGGCAGGGTCTCACCTTGTTGCCCAGGCTGGAATGCAATGGTATGATCATAGCTCACTGCAACCTCAAACTCCTGGGCTCAAGCAATCTGCCCACCTTGGCCTCCAAGAGTCCTGGGATAACAAGCTTGAGCCACCATGCCCAGCCCAAAGAACTTAAAACTCCATAAGAAAACAAACAACTCAATTAAAAAATGGACAAATGATCTGAACATATACCTCACCAAAGAGGCAAATATGCATATAAAAATATTGTCATTATTATATGTCATCAAGGAATTGCAAATGTAAACAATAATGAGATACTACTACACACCTGTTGAAATGGCTAAAATCCAAAACACTGGCAACACCAAACGTTAGAGAGAATGTGGAGCAACACAAACTCCCATTCATTGCCCGTGGGAATGGAAAATGGTTTAGCTAGCTTGGAAGACAGTTTAGCAGTTTCTTACAAAACTAAACATAGTCTTGTCATGTAACCTAGCATGTGTATGCCTAGGTTTTTGTCCAAATGAGTTGAAAACTTATGTTCACACAAAAATCTTCATATAGATGTATATAGCAACTTATTCATAGTTGCCAAAATTTGGAAGCAACCAAATGTTCTTTGGTGGGTGAATGGATAAACAAACTGTAGTGTATATTCATATAATGGAATATTATTCAACGATAAAAAGAAATGAGCTATCAATCTATGAAAAGACATAGAGGAACCTTAAATGCACATTGCTAAATGAAAGAAGCCAATCCGAAAAGGGTATGTAACGTATGATCCCAATTACATGACATTCTGGAAATGACAAAACTATGGAGACAATGAAACTATCCGTGGTTGCCAGGGGCTGAGTGAGAGGAGAGAGAGATGAATAGGCAGAGCACAGGCGATTTTGGAGGCAGCAAAACAGTTCTCCATGATACTGTAATGGTGGAACATGTCAATATGCATATATTAAAACCCATAGAATATACAACACAAAAAGTAAAGCCTAATATAAACTTCAGTTAATGGTAGTATGTTGATATTGGCTCATCAATTATAACCATTGTACGATAGTAAGGCAAGATGTGAACCTAGGGGAACTGTGTGGATGTGTGTCTGAAGGGATATATGGGAACTCTCTGTATTTTCTGCAAACCCAAAACTGCTCTAAAAATAAAGTCTATTGATTAAAAAAATACAAACAAACAAAAAACTAAGGAAAGACATGGAAATGATTATCATAAAGATCAGAATATTGTTTCCCTGAGTAGGGAGGAATGGAGTTGTGATTAGAGTATCTGTGAGCTTCTGGCACATTGGTACTGTTCAGTTTTGCTGGACTGGTAAAATTTACATAAAGGTTTTCATTTTTCTTTGTGTATACTATATTCATAATGCTAAGAAATGTAATAAGGAGGGAAAGTATGGAAGCAAGCCAAAGGAGAGTGTAAATCGAAGACAAAAATTGGTTTCTTGGAAATTTATGATTATCAGAATAGAGAAATTCAATTTGAAGATTAAATGGATAAGACTGCATATCATTCTGTGATCAAGAAGATAAAGTCAAATGCATACCCCACAATATAGAGCAGAGACATAAAGGCATGGAAAACATGAAAAGAAAGTTAAGAAACATGGATAATTGATGTAGACATTTGAATGTATCTAATAGAGATTTAGAAAGAAGGGACAGTGACAAGAGAGGGGACTGTAATAATAAAATACAAGAAAGATTTCCCTGCAGTGAAACAGGCCAGCTTCTTAAAGTGGAAAGAATGCATTCAGTGTCAAGCAGGGCAGATGAAAGAAGACAATTTTTTCATACCTGAAATTTTATATTTTAGCTTGAGGGCAAAATGAAAGGCATTTTCATACATGTAAAGATTCAAATTTTACTCTTTACCAATCCTATCTTTAAAAGATTCTTACTAGTCTTGTCCAAAAAGTGAAAAAGAAATCCAAAATATGTGATGGGATAGAATTAAATATATGCAAAAAATGATAAAATTTATAGATAAATTTAAATAACTGATTATTTGTAAGGTTTAATGCTATTAATAATTCCTACAAAAGGTGAGACATCATGTTCAAGAGACTTTTTAATAAAGACTATAGATTATTTCAAGTAAACAATGGGTAAAAAGAATATAATTTATTAATCACTGTGAGGTAATCAAAAAGAAATGAATCAATGAAAAACACTAAAGGAAATAAAAAAGAAATGATGATAAATAGTGAACTTAAAATAAAATGGATTGAATACATCCACATATGTCGGTAATCCCAGGAAATGTCAAAGTCTTAGAAAATTTTATAGTATGGTTACTAGGAGATATTAATAAATTAAGATTACTTAGACAGATTGAAAATAAAGAAAGAAAAGCAGAAATGACAGTATTCTACAAGGCAAATAGAGTTGAAGTTGAAAAACTTCAAATGGGAAAAAAGAAGGATATTTTGTATCAATATTAGTTTTAACCCACTGGAAAGACAATAGCCCTTTTACAAGGGACAAGGAAGCATCAATGTGTATAAAACAAAAACTGTTAGTACAAGTGACATCTGTATGGGAGAATTCAACTTTCAGAAATTGAGAGATCAAGTAAAGAGCAAGTAACAAAAATTATAATTGAAAAAATTTAAATATCAAAATCAGTGAACTTTTACAGTAGTGACATATACATCAAAATAAATGAACTTTTAAAATGATGACATAGACTTTTGTATCTTGCCCACAGAAACTATCTTCCATGTCAATTGTTTTCATATTTATTGATATGAGGTTATACATGGATTTTATTGGTAATTTTTATTTTCCTTTTTGGATTTCTTATATTGTTTCACATTATTTTCTCTTTATTGTTTAATCATATTTGCCTAAGATTTGTCTATTTTACTGATTTTATTTTTAACTTGGGCTTTTGGTTTAATTAATCAAATCTTTCATATCTTTTTTATGTCATTAATTTCTGCTTTTAATTTTCATTGGTTTTATTCTTACACTTACTTATGGTTTATTTGGCTTTTTCCCCTAGTTTCATTAGTTCAGTGCTTAGTTTATTTTCAATCTTTTGTGTTTTCTAATGTTTGCATAAAATAAATCAATTTATTTTGAAAGTGGCTTTAGCTTCTTACCATAGGTTTTGTCATGTAGTATTTTATTGTTCATTTAAAAATAGTCTGTAGTATCAGTTGTTTTCTTTTTTAACCAAACAGTTATTTAGAAGTATGTTTTTAAATTCGAAGTGTTAAAAATACATAATATGGCTACTAAACTCTCTCAATTCAGCTCTTCCCTGGCCAAATCTGATGCTACCTTATTCCAGAAAAGTGTTGGATTTTTCGTAGGGAGACTTTAGCAGGTTAAGCATTAAACAATTAAATTATATTTTTAATAATTAGGATGTTTTACTCACTTTGTCTTTTATTTTTTTTAGTCTTACTGCTCTGATCCAAACCTTGTGTTAGATTTGAAGAACCTCATTGTACTTTTTGCTGACACACTTCAGGTATGTTACTTCTGTTTAAATATACTCATCTAGATCAGTATTTCATTAGCTCTAAATTGTTTTATTGTCTACTTAAACTTGGATAAGTATCTTTCAGTTTTTAGTTGTGTTTATTCTTTTCCTACATCTAGATTTTTTTTTATCTCTTTATAGCATTTCCTGGGCTTCCCCTGACCCTTTATGTTTTCATAAATAGTTCTTACTCCCTTTTTTCTTTCAAGTCAAATCAATTGAACCACTTACTGCACTTACTAATTTTTAAAATGTTCTTAATTCAGATATGGTGCCTGGGTGATTTTGTAGTTTCTTTACCTACTATCTCAAATAATGATGGTTGATTTGAACCACATATTATATCTAGTAAAATAACATTAGAAGTGGGTGAGATTGGTAGCATTTTCACTTTTTCTCTCTTCTTTGAAGGCTGCTATAAGTAGTAAGAATTATCGGAGAATTTGTAGGGAGGGCTTACCTGATGATACACCCAGTGTACTGACTGGCTTAGGTATTTTGCTATGTATCTTTTAATCCTTGAGAGATAAACACCAGGTATGAGGTGTGAATGAAAGATTCTACCATGTTGGTTTCATTTAAATTACTATCCAAAGAACAAAATGTCTGTCAGTGCCTAATCTCTCTTATGTTGCTTAAAAAAATCACCTTAGAAAATGAAGCTATTTTCTTATTTTGTTCCAGGTGTATGGTTTTCCTGTAAACCAGCTTTTTGACATGCTACTAGAAATCAGAGACCAGTATAGTGAAACTCTGCTAAAGAAGTGGGCAGGTATTTTCAGGTGAGAAATTATCTGTAGTCATATGTATGTTCATGTGCATTGCTGTACACACATTTATTTATGAACAAGGTTTTTCAGATGTAGTAGACAACAAGTATATGTGGCTTGTATTTTCAAGCTACTCCATGTTATGATCCAGAATTCAAGAGAATTGTGATAAGGTCCAAAATGATGCTCCTGAAATATCCAATCCTTGTGTATTAGTGTTTACTATGTTGGGGAGTCCCTAAACCCTATTTTGGCATTTTTGTTTCCTTGGTTATATGTCAAGATTCCTTGGTTCATACCATCCAGATCATCTTGCATCTTCTTATTTGCTTTTTTGATTTTCTCTTGGAGGTTCATGCCTAGTTTACAACTCATTAATAGTAAGTGGCATTTGAGCCCTTACAAATAATTTGGGCTTTTGGGAAGCCTTTTTTGAGGACTCACTCATGTTATTCCTCATTATCTTCCTTCTCTACACACAGAGAAGGGGCCTATTACAGTCCAGTGTTTGAAGCCCATTATTTAAGTAGTTCTTGCAATATACATGCAATAAGAGAGTTATTCTGTTACATCTCCGTTCAAAAATGTCTCCTTGAACTGTTTTCTTGGTACATACTCCATGTCAACTCATTTTAAATTCTTCTCTTTTTTAAACCTTTATTCCTTTACTTTAAGTGATTTTCCTGCCGATTGCAAGACCCATTCCACCATCAGCTTATCCTGTTTTCAAGTTCTTGTAGATTTACGATATTACGTTCTTTTAACTTTACTCTTCACAGTTTATGAACATACCCTCCATTATCAATTCATCTGTATATTAATATAAATATTAATGTTCCTAAAACCCAGATTTATCTAATGTTATAATGATCTTTAGGGAAGGGTTATCTCTACAGGAAGTTTGAAAATTAATAACATGGTATATCCATAGATGTAGATGCTTTGGATCTGACGCCTTCAGTGAGTCTCTGTTTTAATTTTGGTTGTGTAGTCCCCGCTTTTAGAGAATACCCAATCTAGTTAAGGAGGGAGAACTACAGATGAAAAAAATCATGATTAACATAGAGCAGCAGATGATATAAATGAATATAGTTTAGATTTATTATTGAAGTTATTTTTCCTATTTGCCCATTTTTTAAAAATTTATTTTACTGAGGTAAAATAAATAATTTACCATCTTTATCATTTTTAAGTGTATGGTTCAGTGGTAATAAATACAACTTATATTATTTTTGTTTCCCTTCATCCTGCCTCCCCTCCCCATCATTTGCCAATTTTGAAAGTTAGATGGAAGGTCTAGTACAGGGTTACTGTTACTTCTCACTTGCTTTAACATTTTTTTGTCTCATTTGTAAATTTCAAATATTAGGAGTTCATATTTATAATTATATTCCATTTGTTTCAGAGTGTAGGTTTCTTCCTGTCTTTTTTAAAAGACAGCCTTACCCAAAACCAAATAGCTGTGTTGTGGATTTAAGGTCTGGGAAACATTCATTTTGGGTTGCGGTATATATACAATTATTGGAGTTCATCAGAAAATTATTTTAATTAACCACCACTCACTGCCTTCCTTCCTTTCTTCCATTTTATTTATAGAAACATACTTGATTCTGACAACTACAGTCCCATACCAGTAACAAGTGAAGAGATGTATAAAAAGGTGGTAGGACAATTCCCATTCCAAGATACAGAGCTGGAAAAGGTAAGGAGTGCTTTAAAATAAACTTCTTTGGTTTTGGTATCCTCTAAAAGCTTTCATTGGATCAATTTCATTGAAAGCATTACCTTCAATTCAGTGGGTTAGCACTCTAAAACACCTTCAGAGGACTCTTTCTGGGGCTTAGAGGAACAGAATTTCCTGATTAGGAAATCAGTAGATGGCTTTAGGTCCCCATTACCTCTGAAATGTTTAGAGGATTACTGGGGATATTCCAATTTGGTTTACACTTTGAAATACTTGCTTTTATTACACTCTTAAGACATTTTCTCCCAAAACATACCGTAAAATTTACTCTTTGTGGTATATAATTCTGCTGGTTTTGACAATGTATTGAGTCATGTATCTACTACCACAGTAATGATACAGAACAGTTCTGTCATACCCTCATGCTGCCCCTTTTTAATCAACCCCTCTCCTAACCCCAGCCCCTAGAGACCACCAATCTGTTCTCTATCTACTTTAACCTTTTTCAGAATGACATATAAATGGAACCATACAGTATGTAACCTTGAGACTGACTTCTTTGACTCAGCAAAATGCTTTTGAGATTCATCTAAGTTGGTGCATGTGTCAATAGTTCATTCCTTTTTATAGCTGAGTGTATACTACAATTTTTTTATCCTTTTACATGATGAAGGACATTTGGGTTATTGTTTTATTTAAATGTATATCTTACTCTTTTTAGTATTAGAAAACTTTTAGGGACATTTTCTTAAATTTGAGGTTGTTAAGTAGATAGTTCACAGTGTGGAGAATGTTCTTTTTGCAATTTAAATAATTTATAAATATTTTCAGTATTTGTTGTTTTGTGACTTGATTTCATTAATTCTTGCATTTACAGCAACCATTTCCCAAAAAGTTTCCTTTCTCTGAATTTGTGCCAAAAGTTTACAACCAAATTAAAGAATTTATCTACGCCTGTCTGAAGTTTTCAGAAGATCTTCATCTAAGGTATAATATGAAATAGTGGAAATGCAACCAATGCTAAGATTGTGACTCTATATACATAAATATTCTGAAAAACTTTTGATATTCCCTTCAGCTTTGATTTTGACAGTCTTAATATTAGCTCTTCCCTGGATGGCACTGCTATATTTATGTAGTCATAATATAAGGGAAAGTTGGTAACTTTTGAATAATCTTAAAAATTCATATTGTCCATCCTATTCTCTGCTATTTTCTTTACAGTAAGATTTGCACTTTAATCCTTTCTATTAAAGAGAATTCACTAGGAAATTGTAGTTTGACATACTAATTTTAATATTCTACTTGATGAAATTTTAAGGCCAGAAGAGGAGTAGCAGATACAATTGTTTGGAAACATTATTGCTCTACATGTGTGTATATGCTTCTGTATGACTAGACTGTAGGCTGCTTTGTTTCTTTATTCATTTATTGGTTTATTCATTATATACTATAGCTAATCTATTATTTGTCAGATGCTGCTTGGTACTGAAGACATTAAGACATTTAGATGCTGACAATATGATCCCTGTCTTCTAGGAGTACCTAGTCTAATTGAGGAACTACACAATTAGTGATAAGTACTGATGTATACAGCAGCAACATAGGAGCCAAGCCAAACACAAATTGAGGATGTTAGAAAAGGCTTTTAGTAGGATAGGACATTTTGTCTTTTGTTCAACACAATATCCCCTGTACCCAGCTCAGTAAATTTTTTAAAAAAATGAGTGAATGTGTGAATGAATGGAAAATGTGGTATGCCAGGCTACCTTGAAAATAAACATAATTAGAAAATAGTTTGAGTCACTTCTTTGATAGCTATTATTACTAAGGAAAAAAATGAAACATACAGTTTGTATAATTAATCTGTCCTTTTCTCTAAAAATGAGATTGGTTTCATAGAAATGTTCTCTTGAAAATGAGATTATCTTTGGAAGTTACAAACCAAAACTCCCCCCATGCAGGGTTTCCATCTCCCTCCCTTTTTGTCCCCATCCCACTGATCAAATGACCACATATCAGAGAATGGTCTCTGAGCATTCTTAGGTATGTTACTGTAGATAAATTATTATAAGTTCATTACAAAATGACTTTTTCTATCTTCTTTTGGAGGAAAGGTAACATAGAAAAGGAATAATGTTAGATGCCCTTTTCTTGCCTGGATATATTAAGTTTTTGCCTGAAAACTCCCTTTGACATGTTTCATGTTAACAAATTAAATATTCAACTCAAGGAGGTTTTACAGCTGCATTTTACTCATTGGTTGCCATTTATCTTATATCCTGGAGTACATTTACATTATAACCTGGAGTGACAGAGATCACTTTGTCAATCATAGCTGTCTTACGGTGGGGGTTAATATTGGATATGAAACAATACATATAAAAACAATTAGTTCTCTTAAACACAAGGCTCTCAAAAGAGAAATTACTGGACTGAGATTTTTATGTAGCTTTAAGGATAATTACGTTCTTAAATCAAACTTTCATTTCTTTCCTATAAGAATTTTCTCTTTATAAATATTGAAAAAATATGTAATGACATGAATTCTGAAGACACAAAACTCTTTCCTTTTGAAACAAATATTTTTAAAAATAACAAATAAATGGCATTCATATGGTAAAATAATGCTCTATCATTTGTACTGGACCTTAAAAAACCAGAATATATATATATATATATATATATACACACACACATATATATGTATATACACAGAGAGAGAGAGTTTTTTTTACATTATAAAATTAGGTCTTTGTAAAGAATTTAGACTATATAGAATAGCACAAAGAAGAAAGATTTAAAAGACCCAAAACTCTACCACACAGTAATAACACTTTATATATGGAGATTTTTTTTCTTCTAATCTTTCTTCCATGTGAATACATGCATACACATGGCACTTTTTTTTAAACAAATTACTGTGAGATACTTCTGTTTCTGTCTATAGCATAGAGTGTTGCTTCCTCTCTAATAACGAGGAAAAGAAAACAGATAAGCTACAAAATTAAATCTTTTCTGGAACCCATCAGAGAGCCAAAATTACAAGGCAACTATGTAGGCTGACACCCAGGATGGGACTGGTTCCTCCAAGGAGAGGCAGGATGCACAGACTCCCCCACTCGTGGCAGAAGAAGGGAGAAACACCATAGAATTAAGAAAGGGAGAATCAACTAAAGTCTTAATGAATTGCTAACAGCTTTGTGTGAACGAGCATGACTATATAGAATTCCCTAGTTGGGAGTCCCAGACCCAGGGGAAAATTACACTCACTCATATGAGCTTTTCCATTGACCTTCACTGGGTGTGCAAGAGAAAGTTTGAATGCTGGGTGGGAGATCAGAGAGATCCACAGATGATGTCACAGGCATTGGAGAAAGGGATCAGCCACTGCCATGGGAAAGGCATGAAGTTCTACTTCACCCCTGTTTGAACCCTTCACTCATACAGAACAAAAACTTTGTGGCACTGGGGAAATGGCAGAAAACTCTGCCTCTATGCAGAGCAGAGAAAAAGAACCATTTTACTGCAGGAAGGATTGAAGAAAAAGAAACTTTCTACCCTGGGAGAAGAAGGGCAGGAAATAATCGTGTATCTGGGATCTTATACCAAAACTATTAGAGGTCTTCTACCACTGGGAGAAGGGCAGAAAACTCCTGTACTAGACCCACTATGGATACAAAGCAGAGTTTGGCCATCACTGGAAGGAGGAGCAGGGATGTTGCTCAAGCTCCAACCCTGAGCACCAGGCACACAGGGATACCTAAGACTGAGGATGGCCAGGACCAAAGAGAAAAAACCTTGATTCCCACTAACAGCTTAGCAAAAACTGAGTGACAAGTGGCAGCATTCTACCGCTGGATGATGGCCAAGAATGGAGAAAGAGAGATCCCTTCTGTGTTGGAGGCATACAGGTATAACTGAGAGCTGTGGATGGTACAGAAACATTCTGAAAAACCCTCTGGGATTCTAGTACCATATTAGACTCATTCTATCATTAGAGGAATTTGAAATCTATGAGGCATTGAGGGTAACCATAGCAAAAACAAAACCCAAACCCAGCTCAACTCCTGCTTATATTGATTCATCTCCCACATGAATGGCCCAGTACAAGGAGAGGTTTGGTGATTTCCAAGCACAAATATTGTTTACCTCAGCCTCTATTGTTTTATATAAGATGTCCAACCTTTAGTCAAAAATATGAGACATGCAAAAAAGCGATTAAAAATAACTCATTGTCAGGCAACAATGATATTAACAGAACCAGACTCAGAGATGACCAGATGGTTAGAACTATCACTTAGGGACTTTGAAATACCACGTGCTTGAAAATATAGGAAGTTTTAGCAGACAGATGGAAATTATAGGAAAGAGTCAAATAGAAATGCTTGAAATAAGAAACAGTTTTAGAAATGAACAGTTCCTTTGAGGGGCTCACTAGTAGAATTGATGTAGCTGAGGGAAAGAATTAGTGAACTTGAAGATAGGTCAATAGAAGTTACCCAAACTGACACAGAAAGAGAAAAAAAGGTAAAAGAAATAGAGCAAAGTGCCCAAGATCTGTGGCTGCAGTTGTGAACAGTAGATTTAAGAAGGAGAAGACCAAGAAAACAAGGAAGAACGAATATTTTAAGAGATAATGTCTGAGAGTATTCCTAAAATAATGAAAGATATCAAATAAGAAATTCAAGATTTTTAGAACCCAATTCAGATAAACAATAGTAGCAACAACAAACAAATGAAAAATTTTTTTTTTTTAATTTTTCTTTTCTCAAGTATCACGGTGAATTACACAAACAAAAGTACTTAAAGACATCATATTCAAATTGGTGAAAATGAAAGATAAAGAGAATGTTTAGAAGGCATTCATAAAAACAAACATTACATGCAGACATAATGATAAGATTTACAGTAGACTTCTTCTCTGAATTTATATAAACCAGAGATAATGGAGTAAAATCCTTGAAGTACTCAAAGAAAAAAGAAATCAAGCCAGAATTTTATAGACAGCAAAATAATTTTCAAAAATGAAGGCAACATAGTTTTTTTCCAGCAAACAAAAACTGAGAGAATTTGTTACTTTTTGTGGCACACAATAAATACTATTTTCTGCTGCTGCTGCTGCTGCTGCTGCTATTATTATTTTGTTGTTATTCCTATAAGTACCATTGGCACCCTGATGGTTTACCAGAATAATTCTGCTACCTATGATGAGTGATTCTTAACACTTCTTTTTTAGCTCGACTGAAGTTGATGACATGATTCGTAAGTCAACAAACCTGTTGTTAACCAGGACTCTGAGCAACTCTCTACAGAATGTCATTAAAAGGAAGAATATTGGACTTACTGAGGTAAAGCTCCTCTTAATGAAGGCAGCCAAGCCAATATGTGAACAGATATATCCTAAGTTGTAGGCCTTATGTGTGAATTAATTATAACTTTCTACATGTTCTATCATGCTTTTCTTGATAGGCTCCTAATGGTAAAAGTACAAAATGAAATCTGTTCTTTTCTTTGGTCACCTTGGAAAAAATCTATTATTTTTTTTAAAAAGTCACTTTCCTCCCACTTCTTTCATTGTTTTCACCAGCTTAAGTGGTTTTCCTTTCTGAAGTTGTTGGAATTTGTATTACTTACCACTGATTGTATAAAAAACATTTTCATTGGAGAATATAGTCAAAGCAGGTTCCTATCCAAATAAATGGATATATCCAAATAAATGTTTATATACAACATAGAATATGAAACCACATTTTGCCTGCATTAATTATTGATGCCAGGGATACTGGCACTCATAGTTCTTGATTGGTGTCAGACTCAGCTTTTGTTTTTGAGATATCTTATGTGTATGGATGCTAAATTACTCTTTATCAGCATCTAATCAGTTTGACAAAAGGACTAGGGATTTGGGATTGAGGAAACGTGAGAAAGGCAATCTTCATATTTCTGAGGAAGTTTATGCACGCTCATAAAGAGAGGAAGGACATTGTACATATGTTGAGAATAGTATCTTAGCAAACTGAAGATTTGACCCATTGATGTGTATTCTTAAAATTTAGAAAGAAGTAAAGTTTTTTTTTGTCTTGGAAATCCAGGGCTGCCTAATAGCAATCAACCTGTCATTCACTGGAAGTTATAGTGCCAAAAGAGCAAACTTAGAAGAATTTTTTTTCACAGGGAAAGGGAAAGGCTGTTGGCCATTTGTTTTACCTATAGAGGTGGCATAGTTTGAAAGTCAGTTGCTCTAGGAAAAATTAACGTTTTCAAATGTACACTGTCAAAGATTATGGTGACCTATATTTTGAAAGGATCACATTGACCATGGTATTGAGAATAAACTGTAGGGTGGAAACAGGGAGACCAGTTAGGGGGTTATGACAATAATCCAGTGAGATTTGATAGAAGCCTGAGTGGTAGCCATGGACAATGATAAGATTTTAAGTGTAGAGCCAGTATGTTTTCCTGATGATTGATTGTAGAAGAAGAAAGAAAGTGAGAAGTTGAAGATAATTCCAAGATTTTTTGACTTAAGCAACTAAAAGGCTGTATATACCATGAACTATGATGGAAAATACTTTAGAGCTAAATTTGGGGTGGGGGACGATTAGGAATTCAATATTAGACATATTCAATTTATAGTATTTATTAGGCATACAAGCAGAGATATTGAATAAACAGTTGTACATAGGAATTTAGAGTTTGGGAGAGAGGTTTGGCCTGGAGATAAAAATATGGAAGCACATAAATAATACTTATAACCACACAATTGGGTAATATCACTAAGGGTGTAAAAAAGATTCATTTATTATAAGAGGAGAGGAGAGGGGAGGAGAGGGAAGAAGAGGAGAGAAGAAGATGAAGGACTAAACTCTTGGGCACTCTAATATTAAGAAGTCAGGAGAGAAGAGGAACTAGCAAAGGAAATACGGAAAGAACCACCAGGGAAGTAGGAAAAAAAACAAAAACAGGAGAGGATAGTGTCCTGGAAGCCAAATAGAGAAAATATATGAAGAAGGAGGGAGTGATCAACTATGACAAATACTGCGGATAGGTAAGATGAAGATTAAGAATTACCATTGGATTTAGCAACTTGGAGTAAGTTGTGACCTTGATGAGAGTACTTTTAATATTTATGTAATTTAAATATGAAATGTCCAATTTCAAATCAAAAATGTAGTTTATTCTATCTCAAACAAGATGCAGTACAATTAATCAAAGTATGTGTCTAAATTATTGACATAGTTTTGCCATCTTAATGGTAGCCTGTTTATGCTAGCAACGAAGAAGCCTGGAGAGCGAGTAGCAATGAAATTGTGAAAGGTCTTTTCCGCAACTTGTTGAGAATTGAATATTTTTCCTTGCAAGAAGTGGTCCAAAGCCTGGAAGAAGTGGTAGTCAGTTGGGTCAAGGCCTGGTGAATACAGTAGATGATGACAGAAAGTTTCCAAGTGCAGCTTCTGTAGTTGGAGTAGTGTTGTTTGTGTGACATGTGGTCCAGTGTTATCTCACAAGAGGGTTGGCCAGCCTCTCTTGACCAATCTTGGCTGCTTAATCACAAGCATCCTCATCATTTTGTCCAAGTGGTTGCAGTGGACATCTGCTGTAATCAATTGACCAGGTTTCATGAAGCTGTAGTGGATAATATTAGCGCTGAACCACCAAGCAGATACCATTAGCTTTTTTTGATGGATATTTGGTTTTGGACTGCATTTCGGCACTTCATCTTTATCCAGCCATTGTACCAAAAACGTGCAATTATCGAAAATAGTCTATTTTGCATCACACGTAACAATACAGTGTAGAAATGATTTGCCTTTATGTTGTGACAGCAAAGAAAGGCAAGCTTCAAGACAATTTCTCTTTGACACTCGTTTAATTCATGTGGAACCCATCTATCCAGCTTCTTTACCTTGCTGATTTGTTTCAAATGGTCCAATGTTATTGGAATAGTAACATCAAACCTTGCTGCTAATTCATGCATAGGTTGAGATGGATTCGCTTCCACTACCGCTTTCGGCTTATCATCATCCACCTTAGTCTCAGGTCAGTCACATGGCTCATTTTCAAGATTAAAATCACAAGAATGGAACTTCTCAAACCATCAACATACTGTGCATTCATTAGCCACATCCTTTCCAAACACTTTGTTTATATTTCGAGTTGTCTACACTGCACTGGTTCCACGGTGGAACTCATATTCGAAAATAACATGAATTTTTGACTTAAACATGGTTTCACAAAAATTGCTGTTAAAAAAAAAAAGAAAGGTAATCACAAGCCAAAAAGTGCATTTGAAAGACTGAGGATGTATCTTCACAATAAAAATAAAACAAGAAATGTCAAAGTGAAATCTCAGAGATATTAACTGTCAAACTTAGTACTTAAGGAAATCAGACATTTCATACTTAACAAAATGGTGGTGGGAAACTTCTGATGGAGTAGGTTTGAAAGAGAATGGGTCCTGTAGAGAAGAATTTCAAATAATTTATATAGATAGATACTACCTTCTCTGAAGATGAGTGTAAGCTTAGTGACTTGGTTCCAAAAAGTAGAGTGTGGAAGGAGGGAAAAAGTAACTTTGCAGTGAGGAAACCTGACAAATGCTAGTTCCGTCAAATGATCAATGTTAAACATTATCAGTGACAAATTATGTTGGTAGCGTATACCTTTGATGTGATTTGATGAGAGAGCAATTTGCCTCTGTGGTCTCCCTCCCAAAACTCACAACTTCAGTCTAACCATGAGAAAAACATTAACCAAACACAAATTGAAAGACATTCTATAACATACCTGACCAGTACTCCTTAACACTGTTAGTGTCATCAAAAAGGAGAGTCTGAGAAACTGTCACAGACCAGAGGAGGCTGAGGAGATATGATGAGTAAATGTAATATGGTATCTTGGATGGGGTCCTGAAGTAGATAAAGAACATTAGGGGAAAACTAGTGAAATATAAATAAAGTGTGACGTTCAGTTAGTAATGTGCCATTGTTGGTTCCTTAGTTGTGGCAAGTTATGGTACCATGTACCATATGTATATACTGTATACCATAGTAACATGAGATGTTAACAGTAGGAGAAGCTGGATGAGTATATGGGAACTCTTAGCAACTTTTTATCAATATAAATATAAAAATATCCTAAAATCAAGAGTTTATATAAATAAAAAAAATTAAAGAATGGGAAGAGAGGAATTGGAGATAGAAAATATAAGACAGCTTTTCTGGAGAATTTTGTTACAAAGAAAAGGAAGGAAATGGGGTGGTAACTGGCAGGGGAAGTGGGTTAAGACAAGGTTTTTAGTTTTATTTTTTAATGGGAGAAATAACAGCATGTTATTTAGGATGGAAATGATACAGTGGAGAGCAAAAAAACTGATGCACTTTCTCCTAGAAAGTGCAAAATCTCTGGAGTACTGTTATTGCATAGAGAGTTTGGGATCTAATACACAATTAAAGCCACTGGTGTTGGGTAGCGTCAAGTTTGCCTCTGGTAAGAGATAAGAATCAGAGTATATGGATGCAAATGTAGTGGTTGGAATATGTTATGGTGGCAGGCTCCAAAGGCTCAATTTTCCCAGTGAAAGCAAGGTCTTTAGCTGAAAGCGGGGATGGGACAGCAAGTGTGGGAGTTGAAGGAGAAAGATGTGATGTAGTCCTCTGAGGGCATGGGAAAGAAAATTGATTTGTGCTAGATAATGTGATTATTTGGTAGCATTTAATGCCCATTCTTTACTAGTTGATTTGAATTAAAGTGAGACTAGCCAGCATGATTGCGTATTTCCTTAAACCATATTTAGCTGGAAGCTATAATAAATTAGTTCATACCAAAACTAGTTCTCAGGCATTGAGTATATACTTTATTATTTGTATTAGTATTTATATTTAGCTATTTGTAATATATTTATGATTTCTTTGGTATAACATTAGTATTATTATCCCAATTTTCAGATGAAAGATAGTGAATAATTTTGCTTAAGGCCAATCAGTAAGTAGTTTGAAATAAAATTTGAGATAAGTTTGGAAATGTTTTCTTTTAAAATAAGATTTCAAATAAGCTTTAAAATTAGATTTTTGAAAAATTCTTGGGCCAGGTGAAGTGGCTTATGCCAGTAATCCTAGCACTTTTGGGAGGCCAAGGCAGGAGAATCACTTGAGGCCAGGAGTTCAAGACCATCCTAAGCAAGAGTGAGACCCCATCTCTACAAAATGGAAAAATCAGCCAGGCATGGTGGCACATGCCTGTAGCCCAGCTACTTGGGAGGCTGAGGCAAGAGGGTCGCTTAAGCCCAGGAGTTTGAGGTTGAGCTATGATGACACTACTGTATTTGCCTGGCTGACAGAGCAAGACCCTGTCTCGAAAAAATTCAAATTCTAATCTTTGCTGTTTTCATACTATGTTAATTTTAAAATATCAGTGTACAGAGAGAAAGGAAATAAACCAGTTTATTAGTCTCAGAATACAAGAGAGTTAGCTACTTTGAATGAAAGTTTTAACATGAATCAAAGGAAATTCTACTTCTTTGTGAACAGTGTGTTGAAAGAAAGCCTTAAGATATAAATAGGATTAAAAAGAATTTGTATAATATAGATAGAGCACAATTATATCTTTACTTTAAATTCCTTCTAAAATGTCATTTCCTTAAAGAAGCCTTTTTGGACCATCTTATCTCAAAATAGCTGAGACCTGTCATCACCATGTAGCTCCTCAGCCTCGCTTCTGTTCACAGTGCTTATTATAGTATAAATATTATACTATATGTTTATATGTATGTGTTTACCATAATCTTTTTGAGGCCAGAGACTTTGTCTCTCCTGGGTACAATTGTGGATTGCTATATCCCAATCCCTTGGCACGTAGGAGGTTCTTAATTGATGAAAGAAAGAAGAAAGAAAGAAACAAAGTAGGCAGGTTAGTTCTTGGGGTAAAATTTAAAGTAGTTCAGAATTCCTGTTAGTTATACTATATTGGGTATATATGTTTTTATGATCATAATGGTGCCCCAGGAGACCTGAAGAAATGACCAAGGCTTTGCATTCATTCTTTGTTTTTGTATAATTTAAATTGATGACTATATTATTATTTATTAATATCTCCCACATACTACTTACCTCCACTCCCTGTTATTATCAGTTATGATATTGTTCACAGTGTTAAAATGTTTTATACTTAAGTCTTGTCAAATATAAGTTTCGTACTAGACCTTGGAATTTAGAACTAGTAGTTCCATGTATTTTGGTATTTTAGGTATTTATTCATAGAGATGTTATAAAATGAATAGTTTACACAGTTTTTTCTACCCTGACTGGGGCAAAATGGAGATCAAATCCCTTAATGTCTTGGGGATAGCTCATTTATGTGACTGAGAACCAATGCTAATATTTAGTTCTTTGTCATCTTGCAAATATAACAGTTGAGAGGCACTGATGGTGTGGATAGGAGTGTGACTTCTCGTTTTCTTGCTTTGAATTAGTCCTTTTGAAGCTTAATTGTATTGAATTTTCTTCTTTTGGAAAAATGCTAATAGCAGTTCCGGTAATAATATAAGCAGATGTGTACACCTCAAAAGTAATTTATAGTTGAGAATGGAAATCTCTTCTTGGAATTTAGGTCTTAGTTTTGACCTTTGGAAGATGATGACATTTTCTTTTCTGGAGTTTGTCAAGAATAGAACATCTGTCATTATGGTTCAGGTTTCACAGGGGTGTTTGGAGCAGGTTTGAAGGAGAAATGACCTCCACAGTGTATTCTGTGCCTTTCTCAATAGATTCTGTCTGATGTGGGGAAGGAGAGACAGAAAAATTTTCTAATTCTTAATGGTTTTTAACTTAAGTGATTTCTTTTGTTTAGTTGTGAGAGGTGGTTGTTTGCTTTATAGTATTTTTTTTTTTTTGGACGGTTCTCATAGAACTTTATATAAGAGATAAAAAATATCTGATCTGTTGTAGTTTAATGTCCTTGAAACTATGTTCAGGACAGTTTGGATTGCTCCAGTGGTATAATTTATAAGAAGATTGGGAAGTAAGGGTTAAAAATATCATCAAAGGAGTTCAAATTCTGATGGAAGGTGATATCTGAAATTGTTTTATTTCATCCTTAAGTTCAAAATTACTCCCCCAATTCTGGTTTTACATTTGTAAATGCCCTTGTAAGGATTTTGGTAGCTGTCATTCAAGAGTAGAGATCACTTAGACCTCCTTAATAGACAATATTCCCTCTGAAAATGACATGGTATCTACTGTAATCCTAGAGTGTTTTAATAGTCTATTCTATGCTCAGCAATGAAACATTTCAAAAGTGACTGACAGCCAATTGATGTAATTCATGTTGATCTTTTGTGTTGACAGATCTCTAAAAAGTCATGGGAAATTACTACTGTACCCAGTGAAGCCGCCTCCTTTTTTTTTCTTTAACTGCCAATATCCTGCAAAACAGGACAATTTTCTCTTTGACTGCCACTGTTTTTTATTTCAATAACATGACACGATTCCTCCTTATTATTAGGATTTCTTTTGATAGACTGAATGTGTTCCCTATAGGTAATGCTAATTTTAAAATAGAAATTTTTCAGTTCTCCAAATTAACCCTCTTAATTTTCTGACTTCCACATCAAGACAACCTTGCCAGTAGCCACATTCCCACTCACGAAGAAGAATGATTTTATTTAGACAATTTAAATGATTTTAGTTCTCATTTGAAGGAGAAAATGATAAAAGGAAGAAGGTGATGAATTGCTTATTTTGTTGAATATTTTTCCCTAGAGCACTCTAAAGTTAAAATGTTGATGTTTTGGATAATTTTATAGGAGACAGTAATCTTGTATCCAAAACTCAAAGTCTCCAAATTTGAACTGTTACTAAAGCATTATCATTATGAGTTGACATATATTGTTTGAGAATGAACTGTGTGCTTTAACCCTATGTTGCGGAGTTGGTTAAGAATATGGTTTCTGATTATAGTCTTATTTGTATTTTTTATTAATATTCCACAGCATGATACAATGATTCTTCTGAAGTATAATCCCAACCTTTAAATTTGTTTTTAAATATCATTGTTTGTAAACACGTGTAGTACCTTCTTTCATCTTTAGTTCCAATTTCTCCTTTGTGTCATCTACCCACCGTCTTCCTGCTCACTGTCTCACTAGAGTAAAAGAAGACCTACGTTTGTCCATAACCTTATACACCACAAGTCTGCCTACCTGCCACAACCCTGCCACCAGACATATTCTTGTGTAAATGAAAAGTTAAAGATGTAGAAAAGAGAGACAAAAAACAATTCCATTCTGTTTCCTTTACATATTTCTTTTATACTCTGGGGAATATGAGTAGTTTCATAGTTAAGAAATAAGTAGTAGGTACCATTTTTTTTTCTCTTTTGCTTTTCTATAGTGTGTAGAATCAAATATGGAAAGGTCTAGTTGATGGCAGAGCCAGAATTTGATATTTCAGCCTAATGTACACAAACTTGCAGCACTACAGGGCTGCCATCTTATGCTCATGCTAGAAAGCACTGGAAGAAGTCATTTAGATGAGTCCAAAATTTGAAGTTAGATGACTTTGATTTGAGTATTAGTTTCATTTGGGTTATATGATCTAGAGAAAATCACTTCATTTTCATTTCTGTAATGATAAAATGGAAGTTATAATTATGTCCGTTTAACCCCTTCTCCAGGTTTATGGGAAGACAGTGTAAGAAAATGAATTGTGAAGTTCTTTACAAACGTTTATTATATACAGACAATAATAGTTATTCTTCCTTATCCTCCTCCTCAACTAATTTATAGAAGATAACTTTTTATCTTACCAGTAACGTCTTTTTTTAAGGATCTCTTCTGTATGAGAAAAGGAAAATAGTGTTAACAACAGAATATTTATTTATTTAAACATACTTAGGGGGTACAAATGGTTTTTTGTTCCACAGATGGATTGTATAGTGGAGAAGTCTAGGCTTTTAGTGTAGCCGTCACCTTAATAGTGTACATTGTACCCAATAGGTAATTTTTCATCCCGCACCACCCTTCCTCTTCTGAGTCTCCGCTGTTCATTATGTTGCTCTGTATGAGTGCATATCCATTGCTTATAAGTGAGAACATGCAGTGTTTGGTTTTTTGTTCCTAGGTTACTTCACTTGGGATAATGGCCTCCAGTTCCATCCAAGAACAACAAATATTTAATCCTCACAGTAACTCTGTGGGTTAGAAATTATTATTAACATTTTACAGATACAGAAACAGGCTTAGAAAAGTTAAGAAACTTTCCCAAGACCAGTAATTTATAATTGGTTAAGTTCCTGGTTTCTGTGACTTCCATGCCTATGTTCTTTCTTCCTTAAACTAACGTAGTTTGTTAATAAGCTGAAATCTATTCTATTAATAACATCTCTCTGTTCATCATGTCTAATTTTGAAACTTCTTGTTGCCATTTAAGTTGTTCTTTTCATGGGAGTTCATTTATTTAATTCATTTGGCAATTATTTATTGGGAGGCATTGTGTGAAACACTAGCAATTTTTGTTCTTAGTCTAGTCTTTTTTAAATAGAAGAAAACATGTTTAAAATAGAGTGAGAAATGTTCCCATAATAGGGGAAAATACAAAATGTTTTGAGATGCCAGGAAAGTTTCAGGTAAGGGAGTAACAGCTAAACCCATGCTTTACCATACCTGTTGCAGAATATGGATGGCCTTTGCCATCATGCCTTTCATTTGCCTTTTACCAGCAGATTCATATTGAGCCATTCATCCTGGATTGAACAGTCAAATGACTTTTACATGTGCTTGTTATTTCCAGCTGGTCCAGATTATTATCAATACGACACACTTGGAGAAATCCTGTAAGTACTTGGAGGAATTCATCACCAATATCACTAATGTGCTTCCAGAGACAGTTCACACCACCAAGCTCTATGGAACCACAACTTTTAAGGTGAGAGCCCCTAGAGTACTGCAGAACTGCTTCTGGTGTGCATACTATGAGGCACTCTATTGAACATGGCTTTGTTTCCGCAGGATGATTTATAACATGCTCTTGAGAATAAGTACTTACCATGGTTTTTGTTTCCCTTCTCTATTTTCTTAGAAAAACAAATATCAGTACTAGTTTTGGGGTGTTTAAACTAAAAAACAAAATAAAACAAAAAATACACTACAACTGTGTCCTCTAAACTGTTCTCTATATTTTGTACATGAAAATCACCATTTCCTAAGTTGACCCTCATCACAGTCAAGAGTTCTTAAGTATGATCTAGATAATTGTGGTTATGGCTGACATCAATATTAGTTAACACTTCCTACTTAGCTATCCCCTCCTCTCTGTATCCTGTGACCAATTTTTTAGTCTTACTTTTTAGTGAGGACTTTCTGTCCCTTGCTATTAGAGGTAGCAATTTTATGATAATCCCACAAGGATGCAGCATTAATTTTGGTCTGGTATTGGATCAAATGGGGAAAAATGACATTCTTGTAGAGCGAAAGGATAGATAGTAGATGAGTTTCTGAAGGGTAAATGCCTTAACTTAGAAGAGCCTTAATAAACTTAAACTTTATATTGCCATGTGAATTTTAAATGGGTATTAAGCAGAAAAAGCAACAGGGCAACATTTCAAATATTAAAAAGATAGATCTAACTTATATGGTTTGAGTTTTTGTTTATGTTGTTGTTTTGAATGTTTTAGTTCTGAAACATACTCTGTGTCACCCTTTTGAAAACTGGAAGTTGATGTTAATTAAATATACAGTTGGAGGGTTGAAACCATGATTTATGTCCCTCAGTGTCTACTTTTGCCAATCCTTTTGTCCCCTTTCTCTATATTTTGGTACTTTCTTTTGAGAGTAGGCATAAGAGAGGAAATCCAATTTGATTCATACTCCTGTTGTACTTGAGAGGTAAAAATTGTTGGTATGACTTAACTATTTTTCTGTTGTGAGAAAAAAATACAATATTGGACCACAAAATATTCTTTTTGTACCTATGTGATTAGGCCATCTGCTAGACTGAGTTACACATTTATTAAGTGACCATAGATTATTTGTTTTAAATTATCAATAAAATTGCTTAAAACATAATTTATTATATATCATGCTATGTTTATAACTTCCAAATTTCTCAATAATGTATAATTATATTAATAATGAGACTCTTTCAGTGGGGTAAAGAATTATTTAATAAAGAGGCACTGAGAATGAGTGCAAAAATATAATAAGAGCTTTAGGAGCTTCAGAATAACTAGGCACTTAATAGGGATTATAGTTACTCTTAAATACTAGAATTATGGAGCATGGGCAATGACTTTATCAAAAACTTTTTCTGATTTTCTAATTGCTTTTCTATAAAATCCAAAATTTCTCCAGAAAAGAAAATGTGGAAGGGACTATATTTCAGTGTTAAGTAGATAATAGGGAGTTAGGGAATTAGAATGTGAAGTTCATTTATTCTTTTCTATCATATGGTAACTATCTACTGATATTCTTTTCCTGAACCCTTCTCAGTTTTTTTTCTTTCAATGGCTTTTCAATTCACATTCAGAAATCCTCCCAAAGGATGGCTTGTGTATTTTGTTGTTGCTCCAGTGTGAAAAATGCTGAGGGAAAATTAAAGGCAGACAGGAAGCCATAGGGTTGAACAGCCAGTTAAATACTTAGTAAAGGAGAAGTTCTGGAGACCACTAAAGGTCATGTTGACAGTGCTTATTGGAAACACTGATTGCCTAAAACACATTGAAAGTTTATTTTTACCAGGACTGTTTCAGACTAGCTAACTCAGAACTCAATATAAACATGGCAATTATAACAGCTACATGTTGTATATTTTCCTAAGCTACTGTTTTCAGAAAACTTTCCTTGGCAGATGGAAACCTTTATGCTGGAAAGGGGGCAAAATGAATCAAAAGGTCTTCAAGGTATTTTCTTGCAGAGTTCCCTCTTGTTTCTGCCATATGTGACATAATCAAGCTGGCATTCTTAGATTTCCTTATTCATAAGATTTTCCTTATTCTCTTACAAAAGAGAATAAAGGTGTTTATTAATTTACTCCATCACAAATATTGCTTACGTATCTACTATGTGACGTATCTAAGATTTTGGCAGATTCTCGAGGGGAGAGAGAGAGAGAGAGAGAGAGAGAGAGAGAGAGAGAGAGAGAGAGAGAGAGTACTTAGTCCCTGGACTTAGAGTTTATGATCTGCAGGAAAAACAGACACTATACTAGAATAATACATCAAATATATTCAATCTCTCACTGTTTAACAAGTTTTTATGAAGCATATTAGGCATTGCTATAGGCCTGAAAAAAATAGATGAGTCTCCTGACTTTACTGAGCTTATATTCTAATGAACTGATAGATGATAAACTAACAAAAAAATCTAACATAATGTCAGGTAATGGTGGGAACTAGGAAAAAAATAAATGACCAAAATGAAATGTGAAAATGAATCATTTGGATTTCTATAGATAAACATTCCTATCAAAGGGAACAGTATGGTGGTAGGTACTTGTATGTTCAAGGAATAGCATGGGGGTTCAGTCTGGCAGTGATGTATCTATCACTGGTGGTGGGGGTGGTAAGAGATGAACTAGTCAGGGGTCAGATGATTTCTGGCCTTGTAGACCATAACAAATACTTTAGATTTTTTTGAAAGGGGATGTGAAGTCATCGGAAGATTGAGGGTCCCGGTGATAATCGGATTTATCCTTTAATGGGTAATAGTGGTTGTCATGTGGAAAATAAATACACTGTAAATCAGTAAAAGTATAAAAGAAAAGAGTCCAATTGGGAGGCTATTATAGTAGTCCAGGTCAGAGCTAATGGTCACTTGGACCAGAGTGCTAAGAAATATTTTTGAAGGTCAAGATGGCAGGTCTTACTGTTGGATTGAGTATGGGGTTTTATGAGAAAGAGAGGAGTTAAGGACAAGTCCAAGACTTTTGAACTGAGAAAACTGGATGAATATGGTACTATTTACTGAGATGGGAAACACTGGGAGAATAATACATTTAGGGAGCAGGAGTAGAATCAAGACTTCTGTTTTTGACATACAAAGCTTGAGATATTTAGTTATCATCTTCATAGAGATATTAAGTTGGCAGGGCAAAATTGTAGGAGACAAAAATTTAGAATTCATCAGTGTAAAGATGATATTTAATGCCATAGGACTTGCTTTCTTCTGGGAATTGAGTATAAATAGAAAAATGGTGTGAGGCTAGAGCTTCCTGGGACTTCAGCCTTGACAGATTCAAAAGAGAAAATTCCATAGAGGATGAGGTTCCAGTTTTGGTACCTCCAAGGATGACTTCCCAAATAAGGGACAAGTTGGAATGGGTCTTGGGACTAGCAGAGGTTTCCAGGCAGAGAAAGGATGGGGAGGGAGGGAGGGACATTTTAACTGCATGTACAAAGATGAAATGATAAAAGAAAGCCAGACATGTTCAGGGTAGATAGAGTAAGGATGGCAGTGAGATATAGAAGTAGGTAAATGCCAACCTCTGAAGCACTTTGTTTTGTATTGATAGACAATTTGGATTTTATTCTAAAGTCTTTGAAAGACTTTAAGCAAGGGATATTGCATTTTAAAGAAGAAACATTCTGCTTTGCCTAATTAAAAGGAAGGAAGGAATGAAAGGAAGGAAATAAGGAAAGGAAGGAAGAACTGAAAGAAGGAAGATTGAAAAGAAGGAAGGAAAGGAGAAGAAAAAAGGAAGGAGTAAATCACAATTACTCAAAATTCAGAATGAGAAGAAGTTAAATACCTAGAAGACTTTGTGTAACTCTGTGCTAATACATTTGAAGATCTCTAGGGAAATATATTACTAAAAGTGACTCAAAAAGATTGTAAAACCCAAATTGATTAATAACCATGAAAGAAATGAAAGCATTGTCAAAGACTTTAAAATAGGGCAAGGTCCAGAAGATTTCTTTTAGGCCTTTAAGAAGTAGATAATTGCTGTATAACTTAAATTATTTCAGATTATAGAGAAAAGTAAAGTATCTCATTTATTTTTTTCAAAATTAGCATAAAATGATTTAAAACACAGAGAAACCACACTAAATTATCTGAACAACTAAAGGTAAATATTGATGTAAAAATCATACACATAAAATAAACAAAATCTAGAAGTACATACAAAAAAATGAGGGATTAAAATAAAGTTAGGAATGCAAGGATGATTAGTATTAGAAAATTATATAAAATTATTCACTACAAGATCCAAGGAGAAAAAATGTATGAGTATTTTGAAAATTACTAAAGAGTTATTTTATATGTTAACATCTAATCCAGCTAATATTTCTTAGAAAACCCTTCTATCAGTAAGTGACAAACCCAGGAGTCAGAAAATCAGAATGGATAGGATTGAACTGAATGACACTATCAATCAACTGGATCTTATTGACAGTTATAGAAGATTTCATCCAACAACAGCAGAGTACACATTCTTCTCAAGCTCATACAGAACATTCATGAAGACATACCATGTTCTGGACAATTAAACACCCCTTAACAAATTTTAAAGAAATAGAAATCATATAAAAATTGCTCTTAGACCATATGGAATTAAACTAGAAATCATAACAGAAAGTTAGCTAGAAAATCCCACATTATTTGGAGATTAAACAACCTATTTCAAAATAAACATGAACCAAGAAAAAAGTCTCAAGAGAAATTAAAAACTATTTTGAACTAAATGAAAATGAAAACACAACTTAATAGTTGTGGGATATAGTGAAAACATTGCTTAGAAGGAAATTTGTAGCATTAATACCATATATTAGAAAAGAAGAAAGATATAAATTTAATAATCTGTGATTCCACCTCAGGAAACTAGATAGAAAGCAAATTAAATTCAAAGTAAGCAGAACAAAAGAAATAATACAAATTAGAGCAGAAATGAATAAAATGAAAACAGAAAATCAGCAAAATCAAAAGGTAGTTCTTTGAAAAGATCAATAAAATTGATAAGCCTTGAGCTAGACTAACCAAGAAAAAAGAAGAAGACACAATGGCTAAGACTAATACCTTAAATGAAAGATGGGCATCACTACTGATTCCATCCATGGACATATTAAAGAACAAGAAAGGAATAGTATGAACAACTCTTGACCTACAGTTTGAAAACCCACATGAAATAGATAATTCCTTAAAAGACACAACATACCAAAATTCTTACTGTGAGAAATAGATAATCCAGATAGTCTTATATATATTAAAGAAATTGAATCAGTAATTAATAACGTTACAAAACAGAAAGCGAAAGCAGCAAGCCTAGATGGGTTCTGTGGTGAATTCTACCAAGAATTTAAGGAAGAAATTATGCTAATTCTCTACATTTTTTTTCCAGAAAATAGTAGTAGAGGGGATACTTCTTGACTCATTTTATGAGGCCATCATTCTCCTAATATCCAAACCAGACATTACAAGAAAAGAAAGCTATAGAACAGTATCACACATGAACATGACTGCAAAAATCCTTGTAAAATATTAGCAAATCAAATCCAACAATGTATAAAAAGAATTATACACCACGACCAAATGAGATTTATTCTAGGTCTGCAAGGCTGGTTCAGCATTCACAGATCAATTATTATAATCCATGACATCAACTGACTAAAAAAGAAAAATTATATGATTTTATTAATAGATGCAGAAAAATACCCATTCATGATAAAAACTCTGAGCAAACTAGAATACAGGGGAATTTTCTCAAATTGATATGGAACATCTACCAAAAAACCCCTGCAGCTAACATCATATTTGATGATAAGAAACTAGGTGTTTTCCCACTAAGATCAGGAACAAGGGAGGGATGTCCCCTTACATCACTCCTAGTCAATATCCAATAAGACAAGAAAAGGGAATAAAAGGTATACATATTGGGAAGGAAGAAATAAAACCCTCTCTGTTTGCAGAAAATGTGATTGACTATGTAGAAAATCCCAAAGAAATAACAAACTGCCGAAACTAATATGTGATTACAGCAAGGTTCAGGATACAAGGTTAACATACAAAGGTCAATTGCTTTCTTTTACACTAGCAATGAACAACTGGAATTTGAAATTAAAAACACAATTAAATTTACATTAGCACCAAAAAATAAAAATAAAATACTTAGTTATGAATCTTTCAAAATATATATATAAGATCTATGTGAGGAAAACTATAAAACTCTGATGAAGTAATCAAAGAAGATCGAAATAAGTGGATATATATTTCATATTCATTTATAGGAGGACTCAATATTATCAAGATCCCAGTTCTTAACTTGTTGTATAGATTCAATGCAATTCCAGCCAAAATCCTAGCAAGTTGTTTTTTGGATATTGACAAATCTATCCTATAACTTAAATGGAAAATGAAAACACCCAGAGTAGCCAACACATTATTGAAAGAGAAGAACAAGTTGGTGGATGGATAGTGTGTTCAAGACTTACTACAAAGCTACAGTAATGAAGACAGAGTGGTGTTGGTAAAAGAGTAGACAAATAGATTAGTGGAACAGAATATAGAGCCCAGAAATGGCCCACACAAATATAGTTAACTGATTCTTGATAAGAAGCAATGGCAATTCAATGGAGAATGGAGATTCTTTTCAACAAATGGTACAGGAACAACTGAATATCACATGTAAAAAAAAAAAAGATCTAGACGCAGACTATCCCTTTCACAAAAATTCACTCAAAATGTGAAATCTAAGTGTAAGACGCAAAACTATAATACACCTAGAAGATAATATATGAGAACATGTAGATGAGAAAACCTTTGGTTTGGCGATGACTTTTTAGATATAACACTAAAAGCATGATCCATGAAAGAAAAAAATGATAATTTGGACTTCATTAAAATTAAAAACTTGCTGTAGGAAAGATACTGTGTATGAAAAAGATACTGAGTATGAAAAAAGCTATAAACTGGGAAAAATTATTTGCAAGATACATATCTGATAAAGGACTTATACAAAGTACTCATAAAACTCAACAATAAGAAAACAAATCAATTAAAAAATGGGCAAGAGTTCTGAACAGATCCCTCATCAAATATATCAGATATACACTGTATATACAGATGGCAAATATAGATATGAAAAAATGTTTCACATCATTTGTCATTAGGGAATTGCAAACTAAAACAATAATGAAATACCACTACACACCTATTAGAATGGCTGAAATATGAAACACTGGCAATACTAATTGCTGCCCCAACAATAACTATTATCCATTGCTGGTGCTAATGCAAAATGCAACAACCATTTTGGAAGACAGTTTGTCAATTTTTTACAAAGCTGAACATAGTCTTACCATGCGATCCAGCAATTGTACTCCTTGGTGTTACCCAAGTGAGTTGAAAACTTATGTCCATACAAAACCTGCACATAGATGTTATAGCAGTTTTATTTATGATTGCTAAAACTTGGATGCAACCAAGATGTCTTTTAGTAGGTGAATGTATCAACAAATTGTGACACATACGTAAATAAAGTATTATTCAATGATAAAAAGAAATGAGCTATCAAGCCATGAAAAGACATGCAGGAACCTTAAGTGTACATTGCTGAGGGAAAGAAGCCAATCTGAAAAGCCTACAGACTGTGTGTTTCCAACTATATGATATTCTGGAAAAGGCAAAACAATGGAGACAATAAAAAGATCAGTGGTCACCAGGATTTGGGGAAGGCATGAATGGATGAATAGGTGTAGTGCAGCAGAGTTTTAGGGGAGTGAAACTATTCTGTATGATATTGTAATGGTGAATATATGACATTATACACTTTTCAATACCCACAGAATTGTGTAGCACAAAGAGTAAGCCCTAATGTAAACTATGGACTTTAGTTAATAATAAAATACCGTTATTGGCTTATCAGTTTTAAAAAATGTATCATACTAATGCTGGATGTTTTAATAGGGGTAATACCAAGAGAGTGTGGGTAGGGAAGTGGTATATGCAAATGCTGTATACTTTCTGCTTAATTTTTCTTTAAACCTAAAATACTAAAAAATAAAGTCTTTAATGAAAAAAACTAGCAACATAGGAATTCAAGGACACTCCAAGCTTATTATACAAGTAAAGTAAAGATATAAGTATAGAAGTGCTCATTGAAACACTATTGAGTAGGAGGAAAACCTGTTGAAAATTATAAAGCATTGATGAAAGAAACTGAAGACACAGATGAAAAGATATTATCAGTTTATAGATTGGAAGAATTACTATTGTTAAAACATTCATACTACTCAAAGTGATCTACAGATTAAATGCAATTCCTATCAAAATCCCAATGATAGTTTTCACTGAAATAGAATCAATAGTCCTAAAATCCATATGGAACCACTAAAAACCCCAAATACCCAAAGCAATCTTGAGCAAAAAGAGCAAAGATGGAGGCATCACTACCTGACTTAAAAATCTACTACAAAGCTATAGTAATCAAAACAGCTTGGTACTGACATAAAAATAGTCACATAGACCAATGGAACAAAATAGAGAGCCCAGAAATAAATCCATGAATTTACTGTCAATGAATTTTTGACAAAGATGTCAGGGACACCCAAAGGGGAAATGATAGTCTCTTTAATAAATGGTGCTGGGAAAGCTGGATATCCCCAGGCACGAGTATGAAATTAGTCCTTCATCCCACACATATACAAAACTCAACTCAAAATGAATTAAAGACAAACACATGACCTGAAACTGTAAAACAATGAGAAAAAAATATTGGGGAAAAAACTCCATGACACTGGCCAGGGGCAATAATTTTTTGGATATGACCCCAAAAGCTCAAGCCACAGAAGCAAATATAGACAAATGGGTTTGATTATATCACACTGAAAAGTTTTTGTACAGCGAAGGAAACAATCAACAGAGTGAAGGGATAACCTACAAAATGGGCGAATATATTTGCAAACCATGCATCTGATAAGGGGTTTATATTCAAAATATATAAGGAACACAAACAACTCAATATCAAGGAAACAATTAAAAATGGGCAAAGGAACTGAATAGACATTTGCTAAAAGAAGATATGTAAATGGCCAACAGGTATATGAAAAAAATGCTTAAGGTAAGACACCTACATTTTACATGATCTTATGCGATCTAGTAACTCTTTGGTTTTTTTTTTGTATCATTTAGGACTATTGTTACTTAGAACTCATATTAGGAAACATCGTGGTGTACCAATCTGTACTTCAGGATACATATAAACATTGTGAGGGAACCAGAGGATATGTAGAGGTTGGTGTTATAAGAAGGAAGCTTCTTAGTGTTCCAGAAGAGATGGAAACGATTAGACTTCTGAGAGCAAGTTTAGTTTTGAACAGAGATAAGAAAGTAAAGAAGGATGCAGAGTTGAGGGCAGTGAAGGCAGTTTCCCTATTTAGTGAAGCAAAATATTAAATAATAGCTTTTCTTATAGACAAAAATATAGAAAAGACTAGGGTACTTTTGAAAAAAGAATAATTAAGGGAGACTGTGATATGACTCTATATTCTCAATTATGTTACTTAATGGGTATGAGATAGCTCCAAGCTCATACAAATTTCTGCCTTGTGAATACTGGAAATCTAATGATTTTTCCCATTTTTTTGTATTATTTCATAGGATGCTAGACATGCAGCTGAAGAAGAGATTTATACTAACCTAAACCAGAAGATTGACCAGTTTCTACAGCTGGCAGACTATGACTGGATGACAGGAGATTTGGGAAACAAAGCCAGTGATTACCTAGTAGACCTCATTGCCTTTCTGCGTAGCACCTTTGCTGTATTCACACACCTGCCTGTAAGTGACAGTTGCTCTTACTTTGCCCTTCATATGTAATAGAAAAAAGTTCCCAGGCTGGCTGCGGTGGCTCATGCCTGTAATCCTAGCACTGTGGGAGGCCAAGGCTGGTGGATTGCTCGAGGTCAGGAGTTCGAGACCAGCCTGAGCAAGAGTGAGACCCCGTCTCTACTAAAAATAGAAAGAAATTATCTGGCCAACTAAACATATATATAGAAAAAATTAGCCGGGCATGGTGGCGCATGCCTGTAGTCCCAGTTACTCGGGAGGCTGAGGCAGTGGGATCGCTTAAGCCCAGGAGTTTGAGGTTGCTGTGAGCTAGGCTAATGCCACGGCACTCACTCTAGCCCAGGCAACAGAGCGAGACTCTGTCTCAAAGAAAAAGAAAAAAAAAAAAAGTTCCCCTAAAATCTAGTTTGGTGAAAGATGTTAGTTTCTATTGTAACTGGCCAAGAAGCTTTTCAGTATGTAAAAACTCATGCTATATTTATTGACCCTTAATGATGTTTAAAGGCCTCTTCCATCATTTTTCTTTGACTTTTGCATTTTGTTTGACAGTGGCCCACAGTATCATGTCTGCTTATCTTTTTATTATCTTCAAGGTAATTAGCAGAAAGACATTATGAAAGCCTTGGTAGAAATAAAAAAAGAAATTTATGAGTTAGAGTTTCAAATATATTTCATTTAGTTCTAGGATATCTTTTAATTTTTTTATATAAACTGATAGTCTATGATGAAACTCCCCATCTTTTTATTTAATTTGTCTACCTTTTCTCTATTTTCTTGACCTTATTGGTCATACTCATTTAAAGTCATTCTACACTACTTCTCATGTATATTTTACCTAGCTTTGTTTCTGATTTTTTTCTTGGTTTTCAGTCGTATGGTCCTGTCTCTTCCTAGTATTTTTTGGTTGATGTTAGACATTATGTCTGAACTATGTAGAGATTCCAAGTGATATTATCTTCCACCAGAAAAAGTTTATCCTTTCCTTTGCCAAGTAGGCAGAATGGACAAGTGGTTGTGGTTTGAAGCTGATCATCTTAGTCCAGTCATGGACTGATCTGGGTCAAGATTGGTTTGTAGTTGTAGTGTACCTCTGGTTTGCCCCTGTTGCTAGGATGTGGTTCTGCAGGACTTTTGATAACAGTCTGGCATGTCATTGTCTCTTCAACACCAAAGAGGACTATAGAAATTTCTGCTTGTCAGAGAAACCTTATCTATTCTGCCTCCTTTGTTCTTCAGTTTTAGAATTTAGCAAATGTTTTGAGAAGGAATCTTAACAGTATCCAGATCAGCAATTGCCAATAGGAAAAACATGATTGGTGATTGTCACTGTTAATTCACCACTCCTTCAAGAGCTTTTAGCTCCTCCCATGCTTTGAATGTTTGTGTACCTCCAAAAATTCCTCTGTTGGACCTAATAACCAGTGCGATGACATTAGGAGGTAAGGCCTTGGAAGATGATAGATCATGAGGGTGGAGCCCTCACAAATGGGATTAGTGTCCTTATAAAAGTGACTTCAGAGCACTGCCTTGTTCCTTTCACCATGTGTGGATGCAGCAAGAAGTCTCCTTTTATGAACCAGGAAGTGGTCTCTCACTAGGCACCAAATCTGTTGGCACATTGATCTTGAAATTCTTGGCTTCCAGAACTGTGAAAAATAGATTTCTATTGTTTATAAGCTACCCAGTCCATGGTATTTTGTTACATCAGCCCAAATGAAATAAGACATGTCCCACCATTTTTATGCATCTTTCCACTAGTGAGTCTTTTTCTCTAAAACACTATGAAACTATTGGAAATCTCACTTTGTTTTTCAAGGGTTTTGGCTTAAACCCTTATTTTCCTCAGCTGTGTAGCTTCAGAATTCAGAAAATATCTTCAGGGGAAAACTGGTCCTCCAATCTCTGATTTTGGCACTCTAGCCCCTTGGAAACAGCAAAAATTCCATGTTTTTTTTTCCCCCCTAGTAGTTGTTATCTGCCTGGTCTTAAGATTCTTAGTCTGTTGTCCATGCCTAAGTTTGGCAAATGGCCCCAGGGACAGCTGCAGACCCTCAGCTCACCTTTTAAAGGTTTCGTCATGCAATTTTATTCCTTGTAGTGCTCATTGCTTCACACCACTCTGGTATTTTTAAATATATGTTTTCTTTACATTTTTTACTTCCCCTCTTAGTTCTTAATAGGAGCATTCACCTCCAGAAAATTATGTCATTTCATCTAGCTTTATCTTGATACCAAAATCTGACAAAACTAATACCCAAAAATAATAATAATGATGTCACAATTATAGATAAAAAATAAAATAAATAAAGTATTAACCTGTCAATTCTGAGTGTTTTAAGAGAGTAATTTCACACTAGAATGTGGGATTTATTCCAGAAATACAAGGATGGTTTGATATTTTAAAAAGTCTGTTAGCATAATTTATCCCATAACTAGGTTAAGGAGATGAAGTATCTTGATGTATTCTAGAAAGGCATTTTATAACCTACAGCCTGCCTTCTTGATTTAAAAACAAAACTTACTATATTATAAGTAGTATAATATTTTGATAACATGATAAGGGGCATCTTGGGAAATTCAGCAGCCTCCCTAGATTTAATTAGTGGACCACTAAAAACATTTATTTATAGGAACATCAGGAGTTGGGTGAAGATGCTTCTAACCAATGCTTTAGAAGTTCTATTGAATAAATGTTAAAAAAGAATAAATTATAAATATAGTAATGAGTCATATATGTGAGTCTGCTGCTATAACAAAATACGTTAGATTGGGTAAC
Source organism: Lemur catta (assembly GCF_020740605.2). Lineage (NCBI taxonomy): Eukaryota > Metazoa > Chordata > Mammalia > Primates > Lemuridae > Lemur > Lemur catta. The sequence continues at coordinate 56,026,513 of NC_059131.1, read as the reverse complement.
CTATAAACAACAGAAATTTGCTTCTCACAGTTTTGGAGGCTGGGAAGCCTAAGATCAAGACTTAGGCAGATTCATTGTCTGGTGAAAGCCTGTTTCTCATAGGTGGCACCTTCTGTTTCATCCCATGGCATAGAGGGCAAAAAGAACAAACTTACTCCTCCGAGCCCTTTTATAAGGGCACTATTCCCAATTGTGAATGACTTGATCATTTTCCAAAATGTTCCACTTCTTAGTACAATTGCATAGGGGATTTAGTTTCAACATGAATTTTAGAGAAACTCTATCATTCAAACCATAGCACATGCATATTACTAATATTATTCATAGATTATTATTGGCTAGTTGAATAACTCAGTAAAATCAACTGAAAAGTCATTATGACCAATAAGAATTTATGTTAGCTGGTTCACTTAGAAAACAAATCAACTTCTCTTATATTAGCTATACTCACATAGAAAATATACTGCCAAAGATGTCCTATTTACTATTGGGGCATAAGATATAATTTCTCCATGCATTTACTTAGCAAGTGTAATAATATGTAGAACTAATGTGAAGACATCACAAAGTAATAGAAAAGAGGCTTCATTATGTACAAATATATAGTGTTCCAGGATGGGAGCATTTCATTTTGTAGAGAGTTTTTCTGAGTTTAATCTAATTGCAGCAAGTACAAAGTGAATTGAGTAAGGGAGATATCTTAACAAAATAATTCTAAAATTCATTTGTAAACAAAAATGGAAAATATTTGATAAAAATATGAAAAAGAAAATTAATGTGTATTGTTGGAGAAATGGTATTATAGAGAAATAGAGAAATGCTATTATAAAGCAAAATAATTTAATATCTTTCTCAAAATATAATAGACTCACAGATTAAAGGATTAGAATATAAAATCTATCAATATCATAAATGTAATGTAAAAATTTAGTATATGATAAAGATGGCCCTCAGTCATTACTATTGCTACTACTATGTGCAAATTTGTATAAAAAGAACATTAAGCTCATACCTCATATATCGAAATGAATTCTAGATTGAGTAAATGTTTAAATCTTTAAAAAGTAAGAAATTATGAGGAAAACCAAGAAAATATTGGCAAATTTTTATATAATTTGAAAGTGAGTCACCTTCCTAAGGATAACACCAAAGATTTAAGTCATTAAGAAAAAGGTTGATAATTTTACTACATAAAATGTTTTTTAAAGTACTTAATAAAATAGATTACAAACTTATCATGAAAAATAATTGCAATAAATATTCCCAAAGATTAATATTTGTAATGTATAACACATATTGAATTGTTGCCAATTTGATAAGAAAAAGACAGACAACTTGATAGAAAAGTTTGCAAAAGTGATATTTATGCAGTCAGAAAAGATGAAAAGTAAATGACTGCTGACAACATGAACAAAATGTGTAACTCTAGTAATGACATGCATATTAAAGTTGTGGGATATTTTGGCTATAAATTTATCTGAAGTAAATAAGAAAATGGTAACATTCAGTATTTATGAGAAATATTTCTGGATATAGGTATTCTGATACATTGCTGGTAGGGGTCTAAATTGGTATATCCTTTTTGGAAGTCAGTTTTTCTTTCTTTTTTTTTTATTTCAGCATATTATGGGGGTACAAATGTTTAGGTTATGTATATTACCTTTACCCTACCTGAGTCAGAGCTTCAAGCACGTCCATCCCCAAGATGGTGCGCACTGCACCCATTAGGTGTGAATATACCCATCCCTTCCTCCCCCTCGCACCTGCCCTATATCTGATGAATGTTACTGCAATTTGTGCACGTAAGTGTTGATCAGATAATACCAATTTGATGGTGAGTCCATGTGGTGATGGTTTTCCATTCTTGTGATACTTCACTTAGTAGAATGGGCTCCAGCTCTGTCCAGGATAATACAGGAGGTCCTAGATCACCATTGTTTTTTGTGGTTGAGTAGAACTCCATGGTATATATATATATACACCACATTTTATTAATCCACTCGTGTACTGATGGGCACTTGGGTTGTTTCCACATCTTTGCAATTGTGAATTGTGCTGCTATAAACGTTCTAGTACAGATGTCTTTTTAATAGAATGTCTTTTTTTCCTTGGGTGAATGCCCCATAATGGGATTGCTGGATCAAATGGTAGTTCTACTTATAACTCTTTGAGGTATCTCCACATTACTTTCCACAGAGGTTGTACTAGTTTGCAGTCCCACTAGCAGTGTATGAATGTTCCTATCTCTCTGCATTCATGCCAACATTTATTGTTTTGGGACTTTTTGATAAAGGCCATTCTCACTGGAGTTAAGTGATATCTTATTGTGGTTTTGATTTGCATTTCCCTGATTAGAGATGTTGAGCATTTTTTTATATATGTGTTCCCCATTAGTTTATCTTCTTTTGAAAAGTTTCTGTTTATGTCCTTTGCCCACTTTTTAATGGGGTTGTTTGATTTTTTGCTTGCTGATTTTCTTGAGTTCTATATAGATTCTAGTTATCAGCCCTTTATCGATGTGTAGCATGCGAATATTTTCTCCCATTCTGTAGGTTGTCTGTTTGCTGCCGTGATAGTTTCCTAGGCTGTGCACAAGCTTTTTAATTTGATCAGGTCCCATTTATTTATTTTTGTTGTTGCTGTGATTGCCTTTGGGGTCTTCTTCATAAATTCTTTGCCTAGGCCAATGTCTATAAGAATTTTTCCAACATTTTCCTCTAGAATTCTTATAGTTTCATGCCTTAGGTTTAAGTCTATTGTCCACCATGAGTTGATTTTTGTGAGAGATGAGAGGTGTGGATTCTGTTTCAGTCTTCTACATGTGGCTATCCAATTTTCCCAGCACCATTTATTGAATAAGGATTCTTTTCCCCAGTGTATGTTTTTGTCTGCTTTTTCAAAGATGAGATGGCTATATGAGGATGGTTTTATATCTGAGTTCTCAGTTCTGTTCTATTGGTCTATGCCTCTGTTCTTGTGCCAGTACCATGCTGTTTTAGTTACTATAGCTCTGCAGTATAGCTTGAAGTCGGGTAAATTGATGCCTCCAAATTTGTTGTTTTTGCTTAAGATTGCTTTTGCTCTGCGGGGTCTTTTCTGGTTCCATACAAAGTGTAGAATTATTTTTTCTAGATCTGGAAAAAATAATGTTGGTGTTTTAATAGGGATTGCATTGAATCTGTAGATCACTTTGGGTAGTATAGACATTTTAACAATGTTGATTCTGCCGACCCATGAACATCGTATGGTTTTCCACCTGTTTACATCCTCTGCTATTTCCTTCCTTAGTGTTTTGTGGTTCTCCCTATAGAGGTCTTTCACCTCCCTAGTTAAATATGTTCCTAGGTATCTTATTTTCTTTGTTGCTATTGTGTAGGGTATTGAGTGTTTGATTTGGTTCTCAGTATGGCCGTTGTTGACTTATAGAAATGCTACTGATTTCTGTACATTGATTTTGTAATCTGAGACTTTGCTGAATTTGTTTGTCCATTCCAGTAGTCTCATGGCAGAATCTTTGGGGTTTTCTAGATATGAGATAATGTAGTCAGCAAAGAGTGATAGTTTGACCTCTTCTGCCCCCATTTGGATGCTCTTGATTTCCTTCTCTTGTCTGATTGCTCTGGCTAGGACTTCTAGTACTATATTGAATAGAAGTGGTGATAGAGGGAAAACTTGTCTGGTTCTGATTCTAAGCAGGAATTCTTTCCCCCTTCAGTATGAGAAATTCCTTAAAATTTTCTTATCTTTTTATCATGCAGTTTCACTTTTGGAATTCTAACTTAATGAAATAATCAGAAAATTCAGATATAAGTATGTGCAACATAATATTGTGTTTTTTATAGTGAAGAGTTGGTATATATTAAAAATCTAATAAATATTAGAGATGTGTTCACTAAATTATACATTCACATAATGTGATATCACTTATTCATCAAATTAATGTAAATATATTTATTCATTTAAAAATGTTTATTATTTCTTAATTGGAAGAGCAGATTGCAAAGCAGTATGCATTATAATCTCATTTTTATTAATATACATATATACATTAATCATCTATTAATATATTATGTATAGTAAAAGTCTAGAATTATGTACTCCCTGGTTTAACTATGCTTATCTCTATGTAGCTTTTAGTTTTTCCTTTTTGTTTACTTGTGCTTTTTAAAATTTTTTCTGTCTTGAAACATTTGGTGCTTTTATAATCCTGGGTAGAGGAAGAGGTGATCTTTAGAATCATTGTTTTTCATCTCAAGAATTAGTATCTTTGATAACCAATTTATATTTTTAAAAAGCCCTTTTATTGAAGGAAGATTTTTTTCAAATGTGTGTCAAATTTCAGAGGGAAAATGGCCAGTATTATTTTTGCCATTATGTCTTCCCTAGCATTGTACAGTTATTTCAGTAAGATCTTGTAGTATCATAAGAAAAATATGCAGTAGTTGAAAGGCAAAGCTATCCTAGATTGGTGTTACTATATTCATCTTCCTTTTTTTTTTTTTTGCTTTTCTATGCTTAAAAATTAAAAATGAAACCCTAATAAGTGTTACTATTTATATATGCCATATTATACAGTGGCTCCTATATATACAATAGTTATCATATGTCAACACCATACTTTGTACTCCTTACTTTAACCTCCAGGTCATTTAGAAGCAGTAATGTGAATTAAACTGGTGTTTGTCTAACTTAAAATGCATGCTTGTCCCTTCTGTAGAGTTGTGAACTTTCTTGCAGGGATATACTGTAAGAGATATTTTTACTATCTCTATTTACTTGAGATTTTTTTTTCTATTTTGTTTATTCTAAGTTGTAATTGTTGCCTAAATGTTATAAAACTTCTCAGTGTGGATTGAGTTGATCTTACTATTCAGACTATAGAACCACTTTACCATGTACCATTCAAAAATCAATGTAGGAGGTAATTAACAGCCCTAAATCCTCAATGTTGGTTCGCTAAATACTGTGTTTCTGTCTTGTCTAAAATAAAGCTCTCTTTTTGAAGCTATGCTTTAAAAAATTAATTGGATTCACCAACCATTATATTCCCTAGAATCAGATTAAGTATGACTTCTAAAACTACCTTATCTGGTTTTCCACAAATAGCAAAATAGATTTCCCAGCATTTGTGTTTATGCTCCCCAGAATGCTTGATAATTTCTTCATGGAACCCCATATTAGTGACAAAACAGACTGTGTCTAAGATTTGCCCTTGTGCATTGTTAGAGAAAGAATTGGGGGGAAAGGAAGGAACTTTTTCTGAGAAAGGACCTAAATCATTTGTCTGTTACTTAATATGAATATTTTCTTTTCATAGTTGAAATTCTCTGGCAGGAGTAGCTCTCTTTCAAAGAGGAATTGAATAATAGAAAGTATGTATATGTAGAGAACTGGAAAGGAAAAGGCAAAGACTGTCTTGTTCTCTTACATGTTGATATCCCCAGTTTTTCTTTGTTTCTTTTGTTTTCTTTGTTCTCATATCACAACAGCAGTATGGCCAACAGAATAGGTCAGATCAGTATCTAGGGGTGTGTGTGTGTGTGTGTGTGTGTGTGTGTGTGTGTGTGTGTGTGTGTGAGATAGAGATAGAGAGACATAGACAGAGAGAGAGTGAGAGAGAGAATGAATGTTTGTTTAGGTGTGGGAGGGTGTCCTAGAGCATACTCATTGTTAGAAAGGGAATGGTCAGAGAGGAAAATTATTTAATTTTGCAACTATTTTTTCCCTTGAACTTTGGTGTTCAAGGCAGCCTACCTATTTCATGATGCACCCAGAAATGACTGTAATAATAAGATTTTCCACAGTTTTAAAATGTTACCATGTCTCTTGAGTTAATAGATGAGGTAAGTACACAAGCATGTTTTTCAGGCTTCAGTTGTATAATTTATAATCACATGCACAATTACCCATTTTGCATGCTCAGCATAAGAGCATATGTTTGTGAATTTATCCTTATCATCCTGATAAATATCTTTCAGAAATGTTTAAAAGAGAGGAAATACTGTCTCAAGTAACAGACCCAGAGAAGGGAATCCTGAATTTGTTTTCTCAGTCTGCTGTTAATGTTAATTTGTATGACCTGGGGCAAGATCTCTCATAACCCACCTTGGTTTGTGAGGTTAACTGTGGAAATTCTCTTAGTTCCCTTGTCTAACAATATAATCATACCTGTCCCTGGCCTTACTTCCTGGGTAGCCAATGGGCCATCTTCAAGGGAAAGTTATTTTCTATATAGAAGTTCCTGAAATTCTTCCCATCCAAAACCCTTTTAGAACTGACATTTCTCTTAGCACTCCATTTAATTCTATGAACTGCTGCCATCTTAGAACTAACCAAATGATTCTGCTACTGAGAAACCGTTAGTACAAACTGTCAGTGCTCTCATTAAGTACAAAATCTCTGTGACCACAAGACTTTTCATAATGGAACTTCAAACTACCTTTTTGTCTTTATCTTTTTCTCTCTCTTTTCTATCTACCAAAGATTCAGTATACTGAAGTAATGCTCTTTGTTAAGCACATCCAACAGTTTTCTACCCTGGGTCTTCTTTTTTTTTTTTCATCTCTTTTTGTCTACCTTTATTGCTTCTGCCCTTTAATTGTCTGTATTGAAATCTTACATCCCTCAAGGCTCATTTCAAATACCACACCTTCTATGAAGCCTTCTTCAGTTCTCCTAACCAGATGCAACATCTTCCTTCCTTGTGGCACTTCTTTTATGGCACTAGCCCAATTCTACCTTGGGTAGGATGTGTCATTCATTTGTGTACTTGATTTGGGAAAAAAGATATTGGTAATTAAGAAGTATCTACTGTGTCCCAGATGCTTTACATGTGTTATATGTCATCCCAGTTAATGAAGATTCAAAATACCCCAATCAGATAAGTGTTATTATTACATTTTATGGATGAGAACATGAACTCAAGGAGGATATGTACTTTTTAAGGGATACAGCAAATAGTGTCAGGGTCAGGATTTAAATAGATTTGCTTGTAAAGTTGTTCCATTATATCATCCCACTTACTAGAGACATTGATTGCCATTAGGGACTGTGAACCCTGTGGATAGAGATCTTGTTTTGTTCATCTATATTTCCGTGTGCACTTCAGCACCTTGCATGAAATGGTGCACCGTAAGTTTTTGTGGAGTTTATTTGTTTTGAATAATGAAGTAAGTGAATTCTTGCCTGGGGTTTGAAAACCATTTTTGTATCGATCTTACATGTCATTAAAAATAATCGTTTAATTATTAAAAGGAGAAGCCATAAGCTATTATTTGGAGATAAATTTGTTTGGGTTAAAATTCTAAATTCCTCTTTCTCCTTCCGTATTCTCTCAGGTTTCCTCAAATTAAAAAGATTATTATTTTTCAAGTGACAGAATTTTATTTATAAAAGTGCCGTGCATCCATGTATTACTTTGTAACACTCAAACTTTTTTATATATCATTACCTCATTTTGTTTTTTTGAAAAAACCACCTCTGTGATATGTGGACAGTCATTATTTCCCTACTTGACAAATGTCAAAACTAAGGTCTGAAATGATTTTTCCCAAGGTCAGAAAATTAATCAATAATGGGGCTAGATCCTGAGGCTGTGTGGTCATTATAAAGATGAGCACCAATGGAAGACCTTAGGCAGTTTCTCTTTATGTCAATTTATTTCCAGATGTGCCTTACAAGAACACTGGTTCGTTCGTGACTCCCTCTGTTCTGAAAATTTTAATCATTCCCACTCTTTCAAATGTAACTCCTATCCATATTAAATACATTTCTCCAAATTCCCCTACATAAAGCTGTGACTTCAGGCAAGTATTAATATATCTATTCATTGTTCCCAAACATACTATGCTTATTCCTAGCTGTCGACTCTCGTTCATGGCTCACTTTGAAATCTTTTCCTCCTTTAAAATACAGTTCAGAGGCTGTTTTTCCTGTGAAGCCTTTCAGGACTGGTTGTGCTCTTCCCCACAATCCATACCCCAAGAGTTTGACTTTCTTGTGAACTACTATAGATCTTATTATCTCCATTCTCTACTTGAAACTTAAGATATATTATCTTAATTTTTTTTCTATATTTTCCCTTTATCAATTAACATTAGAAGTTCTTTGAAAGAAAGTGTCTTAGACTTTTTAATATGTCCAACACTGAGTAGGCATTCAGTCAATGTCATGATGAGATTGGAATGTCTAACAGGGATATCATGCATGGAATAGTGACGCACAACTCAGATGACTATTTGCCATTATGGGACATCTTCTATTTTGATTACAGCTCTTTATTACAAATTTATTTTGCTTTATAATTCCATTTCATTGAGAATGAGGTTGGGAAAGCACTGGAAAGGTATTTATCCATGTTTCCAAGAAATACTGCTGATTGGGAATATTGTAGTTAGGATATTCTAAACTATATTTTGGCTTCTTTGACAAGAGAGAAAATTTGAGCATGCAAATTGGTGCCAGGATACCATAGAATATCTATTGTACATGTTGTAGGGTGAGGAGGTCACAGTTAAATGAACAGGGATCTGGTATATGCCACTGTTCTGCAATAGTCTCATAGTGGTTTATAGCCACTGTTTTTATATGGTTTAGTAAGTGCTTGAACTTCTTCAAACAAATAACACACATTATTGGAAAGACACAGAACATACTTGCCCTTGGGGACTCCTTCTTTGAATTAGCAATTTCAGTTTTCTTGCTTTTTAGCTCCTTGGCTACAAGCTGAAGTTCACTCTCTTCTTAAGAAAAAACTACCTTCTTAAAAAATAATTAGGTACACACACACACACATAGAGAGAGACACAAACAAAAATAAAAACAAAAACAAAACAAACAAAAAGCCAAATTTTCTACCCTGCAGTATATCCCTGAATGCATTATATTTTTAAAAATGGTTTCTGCTAAGGACGTATACTTGTTATTTTTATTTCATGTAGGATAATTTGATTGCATTTATAGATTCCTACAAATAGAATGATTTACTGTCTTTAACTATTCCAAGATGGTAATAAAACAAAGAAGTTTTATACTGTGTGTTTGCATATGTGTGTTTCGTTTTAGTGGATTACTATTTTTTGTTTTTATTTTAAGTTTCCTTTAATCATTATCTTGGTAACTCCTTTGGAAGATAATCTTAAAATCAAGCGATGACAGGGACCTAAAAATGGGAAGCCGTCTTTCAACAGACAAATAGTCCCTAGCTCTATAGTCTCAAGAAGTTTAACATGAACCCCTTTAAAGGCAGTTTTCTTTCATGTCTATTTTTTGTAGATGTGAGCATATATTCCAGCTGAAACTGTGTAAAATATAAGGATTCTTTTCTAGAACTATATTCTTGGTTCCATATTGACAATATAACATCTATATTTCTGCTGTTGTACAGTGGCTCCTGTAGCTCATTGTTTTAGTTAAGAGATCCCTAAAGAAATGCATTTTTTAAGTAGTCCATCTTTTGGAAAAGGAAATAACTTCATTTTCCCTTTTTAAATTGAAGAATAATGAACATAGAAAAGTGAACAAATCAAAAGTGTATAGTCTGATGAATTTTCACAAAGTAGGCGTACCTGTATGACTAGCACCAAGATCAAGTAACACAGAACATTATTTGTTTCTTGAAAGACATTTCTAGGCCTCCCACCACCACCCTGCCCAACCAAATCTTTACCTTTCTTCCTGAAAGTAATCATTATCTATACTTCTAATACTATAGATTAGTTTTGCCCATTTGTGAAACATTACAATATGTGCTCTTATATGTTATTTCTTAGGCTCAACATTTTATCTATGAGGTTCATCCACTGCATGCAAGAAGTAGTTTGTTTGTTCTCATTGCTATACAATATTCCATTATATGAATATATCTGTATGAATATAGAATTTATTATTCTAGAGTTGTTAGACATTTGAGTTTCCAATTTTTTATTACAATAAATAGTGCTGCTTTGAAACTTACTGTATATGTGTTTTGGTGAACATATTTGTTTTGAGTACATACTTTGGAATGGAATTGCTATGTCATAGGGTATGAAAATGTCCAGCACCCTACCAATTTTGTAAAGGATTATATCAATCTGTATTCTGACCAGTAGCATATGAGTATTCCAATTATTCTACATCCTTGCCAACATGTATTTTTCATTTCAACCCCTGTATTAGATATATCTTGGTATTACACTGGCATTTCAATTCCCATTTTTCTGAGGACTAATGAAATTGTGCAACGTTTCATATGCTTATTGGCCATTTTTATGTGCTTCTTTGTAAAGTACCTTGTACTCTATTGCTGATTTTTCTATTGGGTTATTTGCCCTTTTTTGGTCATTTTAAAGAATTCAAATATATTTAGTTTAGTAGTGGCAGTAGACAGAATAATGATCTCCCAAAGATATCCGTACCCTAATCCCCAGAACCTATAAATATGTTACCTGGCAAAAGAGACTTTGGAGATATGATTAAGTTACAGGTCTTGAGAAAGGAAGATTATCCTGTATTACATGGATGGATCCAATATAATCTCAAGGGTCCCTATAAGAGGGAGATAGGAATGTCAGAAAAGATGTAATGACAGAAGTAGAAGTCTGAGTGATGCAGCCAGGAGCCAAGGAATGTGGGCAGCATCTAGAAGGTGAAAAAAGCAAAGAATGGACTTTCCCCTCGAGCCTCTAGAAGGAATGCTGCCTTTAATTTTAGTCCCATATGACCCACTTTGGACCTCTGACCCCCAGAACTGTAACATAATATATCTGTGGTATTTTTAAGTCACTAAGTTTGTGGTAATTTGTGCAGCAGCAGTAGGAAGCTAATATAGCTGTAACTTTTTGGTCTTCAGACTCCATTAAGCTATTAAATGTTATTGAGGATTCCAAAGAGCTTTTATTTATTTTGGTTATATCTATCAATATTTATCATATTAGAAATTAATAGTGAGATTTTAAAAAATACTTATGTATCTATTTTTAAATAATAAAATACTCATTGTTTATTAACATGAATAACTGGTTTTCAAGAAAATAGCTATATTTTTCAAAACAAAAGAAATTTAGTGAGAAGAGTGGCATTATTTTATGTTTTTGTATGCAGCTTTAATGTCTGGCTTAATAGAAGGTGGATGTCTCAAATTTGTTTCTGCTTTAGTCTCTTGAAATATACTGTTCTGCTTGAAGTATATGAGAAAATCTGACCTTGCAGATATGTAATTGGATAAAGTAAGAGTAATTTAATAGCCTTTTTAGATAATTGTTGATATTCTCATTTGATACTAAGGGAAAACTTGACACATGGTAGTTTCATAAAGGTAAGTTGCAATATGGAATCTGAGACCCTATCAATGAATTTTTCATACTCCATTATCTTAAAAGCTAATTCATCTATTTTATAGTTTGAATAGAGTTTTTACCCTCCGTGATTTTGTAGCACCATGTATCATATTGATCATTCAGAAAATGTTATGCAGATCTTCCAAATGTTGACATGTCTTATTATATCCTATAAAAAATCACATTCTTTAATATCACTGTCAGACTCATAAGAGGTCTTTAAATATTGGGAAGTTATGGTAACAGATACTAGTTTTCCAAAATTCTGAATTTTGCGTGTAAGCTTGAATTTTGTCCTTGCAACTAATACTGTCAGTTTTCCTTGAAGTGGCAGGCTTCTGTCTTTCTTTTCAAGAAAATGCCTACCAAATACCCAAGTCTGAATAACCATAGTTTGTCTCTGAGCTATTCTCCAAGTAAAAGTGGTGTTCCATGGGAAAAAGGAAGTAATTCAGCTTGTAACTCAGTCATGCAAATGCTTTTCTTTGAGACAATCATACTTAGGGTATGCAGTGTAAGTGTTTTCTGCATGTTGCCCAGTTTGTCACATAGAATATTAAAAAGACATATACTAAAGGGTTGGGATTCAATAAAATTAATAGTTTTGCTGCTTTATCAAGGAGATTTTTACCTGAAACTGGCTTTTTTTTTTTTCTGTGAGTGCCTGGCAATGGAGAATTTGGTGACATGACCTTAATTCATGGTAAGACACCAGTAGTTTTACCCACCATTGCTTTTGTACCATCAGTACAAATTTCAACATAGTGAAAAAGGCAAATAATACATTAGTGTTATTACAAAACTTGTTTTAACCTTGTGGACCTCTTGAAGGGATCAAAGGACCCCCAGGCATCTATAGACCATACTTTGAGAACTACTATTTTAGTTATAGGATATATATATATCTCAAATATTTTTTCCTAGTTTGTGGCTTACCTTTTCACTCTTATAATGGTATCATTGATGATAGTATTACTCTTTAAGAAGTTTAAACTTATTTTCTAGCATAATTTTCAAAATTAAACTTTTTTTCCTTCTTAAGGAATTGTAGTATCAGTCACAACAAGTTGGTCATGCTGTCATTTCCCTATTCTACTTCTCTGTGCCACACCTCTGTTTCCCAATCCCTCTGTTTTCTTCCTTAGCATGATGGAGATGTCTATTCTACAGTGTTGGTGTGTGTGGTCTCTGCTTCTTATAGCTCTGCATTCTTTAATTATATGTATTCAGTATTCTTTGCTTTATGTTTCAAACATTACAGTTAACTTGAAGCATTCATGATATTAACTGGTAGGTTGGAAAGAGGAAAAAAGAAAAATTATAAAACTAAATCTCAAATATTTACATGAAATTAGGTTTCTCTGAATCACAGATGTGTTCTTATTAACAGTTATAGGCCTGTAAGAATTTAATTTCAGGAAATGAGTATTCCACTAAAACCAACTAAATGATAACACTGCCTAATAAGTAGTAAGCATTTAATGTTATATGTAATATTTATAATAGATTATATTGAAACTTATATAATAGATATTATCATTAAAACTTAAAGATCCTTCTATAATGTATGTGAGACATCAGTTATTTTGAGATTATTAAAGCAATAGTGTTGGCATGCTACAATGCAGGTGGTAAAGGAAGTATGAGGTATCAGTTCCTGAGGGGACATTTAATTGTGATCTTTCTTTACGGTTTCCCTTTCCTTTAGCAGTTGTCCATGGGGATCCTTCCAGTGTTTTTTGTTTACCTTCCTAGTGGAACCTGTCTCCCAAGTGTAGGGCAGGGAGTGAGCCTAATGAGCATAAGCTTTATATCTTCAAAAATAATGCCTAAAACGCCAGTTCTAGTCCAGCTCTTAGGCCATGTTAGTTTCTGGCTCCAGTCTACTGCTAATGACATGACTGTGACTTGCCCTAATCATACCTATTCTATGCTATTTAGGGAAGTTTGCTGGACCTGGCACGATTGTATTACTACTGATGCTAACTGTAGAAAGTCAAGGGAAACTTCTAGTGACCTTCTGTCTGATTTAATGAATTCCTCTATTTATGGTATATAGCACTTGATCTGCTTTTGATTTAAAAACACTGCTACCCAAGGCTACCTAACTATGATATCTTTATAAATAACTCACGAATATCTACTTGTCTTGTGATTCACCTTGACTCTGTTTTACTTTGAGTTAACAACCTCTCTCACTATTTAATTTCTTTAACTTTTTTTCAATAATGTGAAAGTCATGTACTTAACTTTTAATGGGTCTGTACCTTCTATGGTATATGACCTCTGTCTTTTAGGCTCTTCTGGTAAACTTGTAAGACTATCTCTGATTTCAAGGAGCCTGAGCACATATTTGACTTAAATGCTTTCAGTCAAAAAGCCTGGGAAGCACTCTGAGAAAGTGATTTTGTTTAAATACCAGAGTTTAGCTTTTTCTCCCTGTATTTTTCAGACCTCTTTGCAGGGCATTTTACCTTCTCTACATTAATAGGGTATAGGAATTCTGGGGAGCCAGCCACAGTTTTTGTCTATAGCCTTACATTTAAGTGTTTTATCCATCTTGAATTAATTTTTGCATATGGCGAGAGATAGGGGTCCTAGTTCATTCTTCTGCGTGCAGTTATCCAGTTTTCCTCTTTATTCAATAGGGCTTTCTTTCCCCAATGTATGTCATTGTGTGCTTTGTTGAAGACCAGACGGTTGTAGGTAGATGGTTTTGTATCTGGGTTCTCTATTCTGTTCTATTGATCTCTACCAGTACCATGTTGTTTTGGTTACTGTAGCCTTGTAGTATAGTTTGAAGTTTTGTAATGTGATGTCTCCAGATTTGTTGTTTCTGCTTAAGATTGCTTTGGATATTTGGGCTCTTTTTTGGTTTCAAATGAAGCATAGAATTATTTTTTCTAGATCTGTGAAATATGACATTGGTATTTTGATGGCCTAGGCAAAGAATTTATGACTAAGACCCCAACGGCAAATTCAGCAACAACAAAAATAAATAAATAGGACTTAACTAAATTAAAAAGCTTCTGTACAGCTAGGGAAATAAGCAGTATAGTAAATAGACAACCTATAGAATGAAGGAAAATATTCACAAACTATATATCCAGGAAACGGATAATATCAATAATCTAGATAATATCAAGAATCTACAAAGAACTCAAATAAATCAGCACGAAGAGAACAAACAACCCCATTAAAAAGAGGACAAAGGACATGAATGGAAGTTTTTCAAAAGAAGATAGACAAATGATCAAGAAACATATGAAGAAATGCTCAACATCACTAATCATCAGGGAAATGCAAATTAAAACCACAGTGAGATGCCACCTTACCCCCGTCAGACTGGCCATTTTTAAAAAGTCAGAAAACAATAGGTACTGGTGTGGATGCAGAGAGAAAGGTACACTTATACACTGTTGGTGGACTGCAAATTAGTACAACCTCTGTGGAAAACAGTATGGAGATTCCTCGAAGACATAAATGTAGACTTAGCATTCAAGCCAGCAATCCCACTACTGGGAATTGACCCAAAGGAAAAGAAGTCATTTTACCAAAAGGACACCTGCACTCAAATGTTCATTGCAGCACAATTCACAGTCGCAAAGATGTGGAATCAACCTAAGTGTCCATCAATTCATGAGTGGATTAAAAAATAACTTCTCAGCCATAAAAAGGAATGAAATAATGTCTTTTGCAGCAGCATGGATGGAACTGGAGACCATTATCCTAAATGAAGTTTTTCAAGAATGGAAAAACACACCACATGTACTCTCTAATAATTGGGAGCTAATCAATGGGCACACATGAGCACGTAGAGAAGTAAAGGTCATTGGAAATTAAGAAGAGGGGAGAGGACAGGTGGGGAGGGGTAAAAACTTACCTGTTGGGTACAATGAACATTATTTGGGTGATGGGCACACTAAAAGCCCTGACTTAAGCATTATACAAGGTGTCCATGTAGCAAAAACATTTATACCCCCTTACTATTTTTAAATAAAAAAAACTTTTCTTTTTCAATCTTTATTGAATCTCATTCAATAAATGAGATTTCCCTATTCTAAAAAAAAAAAAAAATCCAGTTAAGCCTCGTATTTTATCACAGACTCCAAGTGACAGTGTAATAAAGTCTATAGAATACTAAAGAAAAATAGATGAAAATTTAAAATTTAAGAAATAGCCTAGGACTGGTAGCTCACACCTGTATTCCCAGCACTTTGGGAGACCTAGATGGGAGGATCACTTGAAGCCAGGAGTTTAAGAGCAGCCTGAGCAACATAGGGAGACCTCCTCTCTAGGAACTTGTCTTTAAAAAAAGAAAGAAAAGAAATTAAAATCTTTCTGAACTTTTCCTAAAAATTTACATGGAAGATGAATCAAAAAAAGGAATTCATGAATGGCAAAATTACCATCTAGAAGGATTGGTGATGAACTTGTTAAACAAAAAATCAAGCAGACTAGGAAAAAGGGATGTAACATTTGAATTCTTAAATAGATATGTAATCTAGAAATAATAAATTTGATGATAGTTAACTGGAACAAAAAATTCAGAAAGAACCAGCAAAATAGAAATTTGGGGGGGATGTGAGTGGGAAGAAAGGTTATACGAGCATTCTGATTGCTTCATCTTTCTTAGGAGAGTTTGTTTTTGGAGTACTCAAACGGAAAAATGTGGCTTAAGCATACTAGTGTATTTCATCAATTCTAAGAAACATCCCTGAAACTGGAATATGTTTTCCAATCAGTGGTAACATATAGTTTTGATTGGCACCCTATTTTATTTCAGGATCCTTTAAAAATGATGTACCTTATAGTTCAGGACATTTTAGAGTCCATTAAATATAGACTTTAAACATATAAAATCATCACTAATAGATATACAACCTGATAATTTACGTATTTTACAAATTAATAATTGAGGGAGAGGAGGGAAATTAAAAATTAATAAAATACAGGCCATAAAAACAAAAGATCAAAAACAAAATAAGCAGCAAGACAGGAGGCAATAGAAAATAATAATTAAGAGCTCAAATAATGGAGTCAGACTGACTTGGGTTCAAGTTGTAATGCCAGCAAATATGGAGATACAATCAGTCAAATTATCTGTGCAACAGTAATCCTCACAGATTATTTTCTATTAAATAATTCTTTGATCATAGAGTTAGTCAAATCAACATGGAGAAGTTAAATAGAGCCACAGTTAGAATCATATTTCAAGGAAAATTCATAGCCTCAGTGTTTTCAGTTTTTAATCTAGTAAGAATGAAAAACAAATAAGATTTTTAAAAATCAGCATGAAAAGGAAAGCAGCAGGAATTAACAATGAAAACTCAATGAATAAAATATCAACTGAATATTTAATCTGAATTGATAGATTTAAGAGAATTTTCATTGATAATATATAAGTCATTAGTCTAAAGAGGAAGATAAGGACAAAGCCAAAAATATACAAAGTTAATGATAAGAATTGGGAGATGATTTAAAATACAGAGAAAATTGAAAGAATGCTACAACTTTGCATAATCATTGAAAATTTGGATGAAATGGATGATTTTCTAGGAAATTTAAGACACGTTTAAAAGGAGGTAGAAAATCTAAATAGGGAAAACATCATGGGATGAATAAAACTGTCAAGAGCTTATCTACCACTACCTCTTAATTAACACATCTTCTAGGTGGCTTACCAGGTGAATTGTTTAAATTATCAAGGATCAGGTAATATTAATTTATTGCACATTAAAATGCCACTAAAACTGTTCCTGATAAGATCAGAAGGCATAATAAGAGGTAGAAGGCATAATTAACAATTACCTTTATTAGGCAATGTAATATGGAGACGTAATGGGAAAACAGTGAAAATATCCAGTTTTGGCAAAGTTGTGACAAGAAAAAGCACTGATACACTGTTAGAATATGAACTTTTAATGGGCAATTGACCTCATCTTTTAAAATTTTAAGAGTCCCTACCCTTTTACTTAGCAATTTCATTCATATATATTATTTTATAGACACCTTCATGAATAGGCAGTAATTGTTTTTTGAATAGCATTGTTCTTAATAATGATATGTTGGAAACAAGCAGAAGAGACTTAAATTTTGACACATTCGTGTAGCAGGAAGATATAAATCAACATATAAACACGTTAATATTGGTACCAGATACACCCTAAATTTTTTAAAAAGCCATGTTACAAAGAAGTATGTCTAGTGTGAGCTCATTTTTCCATAATGTGTATATGTGTGTGTGTGTTGCAGGTATATATTTGTTAGAAATCACACTTCTAGAACTAAAAAAGGGTTTGAAATCTGTAATCTCTGCAATGTCAAATTACTAGGCACCGTTACTTTCTTTCTTATACATTTCTATAATGTTTGTTTATTTGTTTTAACCACAATTATGTGTTGCTTTTGTTATTAGGGAACAACAATAACAAGTGACTTGTAAATTCTTCAGGACTCCGCATTCCTATTTGAAGAAAATAATAGCTTTGTGATTTTTAAGAGATGAATATTGTTTTTATGAAAGGATCTTCTCTTGTTTTCATTTACTTTTCACTCTCTTGAATTTTCATCATTAGTAACGATATCTAATATTTACACAACATGTACTCTGGGCCAAGGATTTATTTTAATACTACCAATCCTTAGATCATTAATATTATTATTATTTGTCCTGTAGAGCAGAAGTTCTCAAATGTTCTGGTTTCGGGAGCCATTCATGTGCCTAAAAATTATTGATAGCCCAAAGAACTCTTGTTCATTTGTGTTACATCTATCCATATATACCCTAATAAAAATTAAATCTTAAAAATCATTAAAATATTTATTATTTTATTTTATAAAAGCAATAATAAATTCAATATACATTAATATAAGTAACACGTTTATTTTCTAAAACAAAGTTTAGGGAGAAGAGTATTTTCAAGAGTAAATTTTGAAAATCTCTTTAATATCTAACTTCGTAGAAGACAGCTGAATTCTTATGCATGCTTCTGCTATTCAATCTGTTTTGATAAATTGTTTTAGTGTATTTCATTATTCTCAGTTATTTAGTGATGACCTTCACTGTGTCAGGCTGGGCCATCTGACCTGCTTTTGCTAGTGAAATGGGAAAGTATAAGTTTCATCTGTTACTTCTTAGAAAATGCTTTAAGAGCCAGTCTGTGGTTCTTCCATTACTCTTTTACCTTGTCCATGTGAATGGAATGTCCCAGAAAGGAGCTGCCCCATTTCTAATTTGGTTCTGTAATTAAAATGATATGAAGCAGAGTAGCTGATTCCCTGCTAACAGTAATTAGAGTAGGGATTAGACTTGCTTTGTAAGCCACTGAGATTTAGGAGTTGTTTATTGTTTTATCATAAGTGAGTATAAGCTCACTGATGCAGAAATTGATACCAGAATGGGATATTATTGTAATAAGCATGCACAACACCTAAGATATATGACATTGACTTTGGTGCTGGGCAGAAGATGGTTCTCATATTTAAAAGTTTTGATGATGCTGTCACCTGAGCAACTAGAAATCAGATAATGTACCAAATGAGTATGTGGTATTAGGCAAAAACTTTTGGAAATAAAATGTTATCAATGTTCTTTGGTTACTGTTGGCTTCGTTTGATTAAGTATTACAGAGGAGAAATGAGCTTTGAAAAGAATTGGCCAGTGGGTAAGCAGAGTATGAAGGAAATGGGGAGAATCCAGAAATTCCAGGACTTGAAAGGTTAAAATATATAACTGTTTCTCAGTTTCAATTGATAAAATATATAATCAAAAACTTATTTGAATGTACAGAAGCTTATTATATTTCAGCACTGTCAAAGACCACATCAGGCTATATCCAGCGCATTTTTGTTAAGAACTCAGAATGTGTTAAAGTAGGTGTCCCACAAACCCTTTTATTTGAATAAAATGGCTCAGGAAGGAAGAAAACAAAATAAAACTAAGAGTGTAGCTCTCCCACAGAAACTTGCTCATCTCAAGGAACTTAAAATTAAATCTGGAGTAAGTTGCATATCTTAAAAACATTTGTGGGTATGGCTATTGGTATAACAAAATGACTATAATCAAATAAATTAAAAGCCAACCAAGCTTTTTAGAGAGCTGTACTGCCAAAAGAACTACTAAGTTTAAGTAAAAGAGACTATAATTGTTAATAACTTGTGTGTCTCCAACCTTCTGTGAATAGGAAGCAGCCGGAGAAAGCTGCTCAGCCACCAAGGTGGTGATATAGTACGTGGGTGCAAGTGGCGGTCGGGGCGGGTAATGTTCTATAATCCCTTGTTTATAGATCCAAGGACAGCCAAGAAAAAGGAGTGGTCTCCTATGGGGCAGAGCCAGCAGCCTCAGAACACAATAAACTGGGAAGCCTCTCCTGGACAGCAAAACTGGTACCCAGTTAAGAAATGTTCCCCACTCTCAGAGCAAAGCAGCAGCCCTTGCAACTTCTGCCTAGAAAAATTTCAGAATTCACAGGATAACTGACTATTGTGTGCTTCCCATTTGTCCCCTTTCACATTTACAGATGTATTCCAGTTATATTATTCCCATTCTGCAATCATATGTCAGATGTTTGAGGGACAGCTAACTTGTCGTTTTAGTTTATAAGTCTCCAGAGTAAAAATACTTCATCTGGATTTTAAATAAAGGGAATCATAAGATCCTGGACTTTGTGAGTCTATTGCCTTAAATAGAAGTTAGGATTATCTCGCTTGGGGTGCAGGGTGTGTGTATTTCTTATGCAGAAAGAAAAGTACATATTTGTTACCAGTTGACAGATCGTGGTATTATTATTTTCCCCAATTATTTGCTGGCTTTCCCTGTGGGAGAATTTCAATTCCTCACCCAATGACATCAGGCTTGGCCACGTGACTTCTTTTGTCCACTGAAATGTGAATGGAAGAGATGGATGTCACTTCCGAGCAAAATTCTTATGAAACATTACATTGTTCTGCCATGGCTGGCTTCCCTCTGCCATGAAGGCAGCATGTCCCTGCAGGGGGCTGCTTCTTCAGCTTGGCTGACAGCTAACATGTAACATAAGCAAGAAATAAATCTTTGTAGTTGTAAGTCACAAAGATATAGGGATGTTTATTACTGCAACATAACCTAATTTAAGCTGTCTGATAAATCAGTACAATATTGGTCAAAATTTTTTTTGTTCACCTCTAGAATCCTGAAGATTAGCCTGCAAAGTCTCTTAGAAATCACTTTTTCTCTGCACTTTACTAATGAAGATATAAAGTAAAACCATTGTTGCTATTTGGCACTATTCCATATATACCACATGTACTATGTATACCAAGATTCTAATTAGTTTGTTATAAGGTCAAGGCCAATAATCAGAAATTTCACTTTGTGCTACTTATTCTTCCTTATTAATGGAGCAAGGCAGTGTTCTGCAACAGTTTTATTCAGTTGGCTCAATTGGCTTTTACACTAGCATGGTTAAATATAGTAGTAAGTTGGGTCTAAATCTGTTTATGACACTTTGGGCCCTTAGAGATAATGAGTTGTAGCACACACACACACACACACACACACACACACACACACACACTGACTTCCATACATTTTAAATTGTCAGTGCATTTCAATGATTTTCAGGGTACTTTTTGACCATAGGTTTTTTTGTTGTTGTTGTTTGTTTTTTTTGTTTTAACCTAAGAAAACCTTGCTTTTTTCATCAACCACTTTTTGCCACAGAGACAATGGTTCAGCCTTTGAATTGTGTATTTCTTGGAGGACTCCTGCCTCACCATCTTTTCTTTATGAAAATCTCTCCTTTGATTTGTAAGATTTCATGAATCCATAGCTAAGTTTGAGGGACTGGGTTGAAAACTCCATTTGGGAGATTTGGCCTGAGTTAGGTGAATGTAGAACCTTAAAGCTCATTATCTTTCCTGACTTAAAAATGTGCATGAGTACCTGAGTCTTAAGGATTTCTCAGAGTTGCTATAGCAATTGATTATATTCCTTAAAAGAATGATATTTAAAAACACAACATGTTCATATGGTTTAGCATAAATATTTTTACCTAATCAGTGACAGAAGAGTACTTATTATCAACTTAACACAGCCAAGGCAGTAGGCATCGTGTCTTAAATTAGGTAAAGAAAAAAAGAAATGTCATATAAGTTATATTGTAATCCATTAATTATCTGACCATTCATCCTCAGCTAACCAAAGCGTCTTGAATTGGGGTATGAGCAGAGCTTGACCCTTTCAGTGAGCTGGTAAATTTATGTAGAGTTGAAAATTGTATTCTTGGGCTGTATCTTAATTCTGTCAAACTGACTTGAATTGAACTGTGGTACTCAAGAAGTTGGGACCAAAAAATAACTAAGCAAAGCTAGTGAAGGTCATTAATTTCTAAAGTTTAGCTGATTGACACTGAGTGCATCTGTTCCTTAAAAGGCTGTTCTCTTAGCATATTAATATCCTTGCACAGAGGGCCTCTGTCCATGTTATGTGAAAATGGCAGGGTTCTTTGTCTTCTTGTCACATTAGCTAACTGGAGTCAAGCACTCAAACTTGAAACTAATTTTTTTTTAGTCATGGATAAGTATTTATAAAACTGGTTTTTGAACATCCAGTAATTGGACAATTAGATAAACTATTCATATCGTTGAAAAGGAGCCAATGGTTAGATTTCCAGGGTTTTTGGAAAGCGTTATGTAGTTGATTTATTGTTTTTTGTCATTCTTAGCAATTGTGCTATTGTTATGGGATTTTAGAAAAATAATTTATAGAATATTCAGTACATAGCCTTGGAATTCTCTCAGTGTCAGGGAAAGGACACGAAGAGATCTCAAAAACTGGCTCATTTGTAAATTAGAGATGACATAAGTCTAGAACTCCTTTAGCTCGTGAATTAAAGCTAGAAAGTAGGGACTAATATGCTCTCTTTGATATATGAATATGTAATTAATGTTCTATCATCTGTAACATGCTTTTTGTCAATTTTCTCGATGTGTTAGGAAAAAAGAAATGGGAAAATTAGGTATGTTATTAAAATCAATTGTGCCTGTAAAAAAAACTTGGAAATTTGAAATGACTACAAGTTCAGGTTTAGTCAACAAAATTGTAGGTCTTCCAAAAAGCTAAATTGATCTTAGATTGTGCTATAAAAGAATGTTATCTAACAGTTTTCAAAGTATGGTCCCTGGGACATCAATGTAATTATTACTGGATAACTTGTTAGAAATGCAAAATATCAGGCCCTATATCAGACCTTCTGATTCAGAAACTCAGGTTTTTTTGACCCAACAATCTGTGTTTTGATAAGTTCTCCAGGTAGTTCTGATGTATGCTAAAGTTTAAAAACTGATCTAGAACAAAATTGTCATCTATGCTGGTTAGAATAAGTCCAGATCAGTTATTTTGCTATTATTTTATACTCTAAAAAAGAAGCTGACAAGCTAAAGTTCTTCTAAAAGAAAATGCTGTGTTATAGAAATGACCAGAAACTAAATCATATACGTATATTTCAAAAAACATTGATTTTTTTTTTTTTAGGCTAAAATAAAAATGGGCACAGTGACTCATGCCTGTAATCACAGCACTTTGGGAGGCTGAAATGGGAGGATTGAGCTTGAGCCTAGGAAGACTGAGCTTGAGCCCAGGAGTTTGAAACCAGTCTAGGCAGCATAGTGAGACTCCCATCTCTACAAAACATAATAATAATAAAAAAAAAAATTAGCCAGGCATGGTGGCACGAGCCTGTAGTTCCAGCTTCTTGAGGGGCTGAGGCAGGAGGATCGCTTGAGCCCAGGAGTTCAAGGCGGCAGTGAGCTATGATCATGCCACTGTACTCCAGCCTGAGTAATAGAGTGATAAATAAATAAACAAATAAATAAATAACTTAGAGGATTATGGTTAAAGCGATATTTTAGCTCCAAAAAATAGAATTAAGCAAAAGAACTTTCTGGCAAAAGTGTTATATTGCTGTCTCCATGATTTAATGAGCTTCACCTCTCTGGAGGCATTTGTGTTAAGTTCTAGACATTTTCTTAATGTCAATGTTGCAGTAATCATTCATGCAGTAGGTTGAATCAGATGACCACTACGTCAGGTCTTTTTTAGCACTTAGAAATATCTATGACTTGGAATGAGTAAGTATGCTCTCAGGGAGCTTCTGGTTGTCCCTCAGAACAGTGTTCTCAGATTTTGGTAATGAATCCCTCTTAACTGAAAATGTCTTTATGTCATCTCTGTCCACCCCTAGCCAGTGTTAGAATTCTGAACTAAACTGTATTTTCCTAGCTCATTAAAGATACTGTTTCATTGTCTTGTAGCCTCTTGTTGTTGGTGTCAGTCTTGCTTAGTATTCCTTTGTAGGCAATCTTTTCTTTCTTTTTACTCTTAAGATTTTTATCTCTTTATATCTTTTGACTTACATTTTAGGTAATGTCTCAGATTTCTCTTCTAGTCCAACCCATCATTTATACCATCCACTGATTTTAAATTTCAATGACAGTATATTTCCAGAAGTTTTTTTATATCTGTTTACTTCATAGTGTTTATTATTTTGTAATGACTTAAATTCCTTTTGTCTTGTTTATCATCTGAAACAAACACATTTTATTGTAACTTTCAAAAAGTTCCTTCATCTCAAGTCTTTGTCTATGCTTCTTATCCTATTTGTTGATCTTTAGACTCTCCCTCATGAGGAATCACTTTTTTAAACAGTTTTTAATTTTTGATTGCGAGTTCACCTTTAACAGGAATTGTTTTTGCCTGGAAACTCATTTTTCTTAGATTATAAAAATGTTGCATTTGTTTTTCCTGATTGTCTTAGGAGTTTTACTAATTCAGGACCATTTTTTGCTCATATTATAGTTTAGGGATTCCTGTACTACATGAGCATTATAAATTTTGACAGCAGACCCACGCTTGGAATTTGATTTCTACTGGGAGACTATTATCTCCCCTACAGGGGAAACAAAGCTTCCATGTCACTTTAATCTGATCCCTTTTCAATGAAAGTATAGCCTTTTGAGGTCCCAGCTATATTTAGGATTCTAGTTTATATCTTTCTGCAGAACACAAGGCCTATCCCTGTATCAGTATTGAAAGCCAGTATGTGGCTGTTAGGTAATTCTGGCCTTAACTCATATCCTCCTGAGATCTGAGCAAAAACAGCTGGGGGTTTACTCCTCTAGCTTTTAGTTTCCTATTTGTTTCTAGCATCTAGGCATTTCCCTTTCTTTTAGGCTCAGATGTGTAACTAAAAGTATTATTATATTTAATTTATAATTTCTGGGGTTATCAGCCCAGTCTGCCATATTTGCCAGGACTAAAATTCCTTGATCACTTAAATTCCTCTCCCTTTTTTTTTCAGCTGGTGTGTTTATACCTATTTGTGTGTAAACATAAAGTAGGTGTAAATACCTTATACATTTAGTTCTTACACAACTTTAAATCTAAAACAAATTTATAACTTAAATATAAAAATTTACAACTATTAAAATTAATATTAGGCCAGGCATGGTGGCTCATGCCTGTAATCCTAGCACTGTGGGAGGCTGAGGCAGGAGGATCACTTGAGGCCAGGAGTTTGAGGTTACAGTGAGCTGTGATGATGCCAGTGCATTCTAACCAGGGTGACAGAACGAGATTCTGTCTCAAACAAACAAACAAGCAAAAAAGTTAATATTAGCTTAATGAGATTAATGCTGTTTTGCTAAAGCTAAATTGTTATACCCAATATGAATATAGTACTAACTTTTAGTATGTGTGATTGTCCAGTATTTCTATCACTTTCTTTTATTTAACCTATTTGGTAAACTAATTTGATCTTTACCTGATACAGTTGCATAAAGGTCCATGCTTCCAGCAAAAATGTCCCTTACTTGATACCAACCTTATTGTAAACACAAATGCAAGTTGAATTACTGAAATTACATAGTAGTTTTCAGTTATAAATATAAGCATTCAAATGAAAGAAACCACACTTATTTTATGTTTTTATACAGTCACAAGAAAGGAAAACAATTTTTTAGGAATCTACTCAAGAACTATGGAACCTGTCCCTGGAATGAGATTGGTAATCCCTGATCTGTAATACATATTTGTGACCTGGCTGCTTGAATTAAGAAGAGCAGCCTCTGGGAGTGATGTTAGCACATGGCAAAGTAGACAGCTTCAAACTCTTGTCCTTCTACAGAAACATTGAAAAATAAGCAGAAACTGTCAGAACCAATTTTGTCAGAACTCTGGAAAATAGTCAAAGGTTTACAGCAACCAAATCAATGTTAAATCAAGGTAAAGACAACATGGAAGCGGTTGGATAGCTGTATGGAATTTTTACTTGCTCTCGCCCCACAC
This sequence comes from Lemur catta, assembly GCF_020740605.2. Classification (NCBI taxonomy): domain Eukaryota; kingdom Metazoa; phylum Chordata; class Mammalia; order Primates; family Lemuridae; genus Lemur; species Lemur catta. The sequence goes on along the minus strand of NC_059131.1, from coordinate 56,000,869 downwards.
CTTTCCCAGTGTGGTGGAAATCTTGAAGCAGTGGTAGCCCACATTCTCACTGTAGAACCCTGTGTATTAGTTCCAGAGGAAGCAGAGCATGTCTTACATGCAGATTATTGTGTATGTCTATTGTAACCTATTTGGAGCTATTTCATGCAAGACATTTGTCCTTATGGAACTTGGAACTCAAACTAGGAATATGATAAGCAGTGTTCAAAAATGATATAAGGTGAACTAAAAACCTACAAGTTCCTGGAGCAAAAAAATTAAAATGCAGACCTACAATATATTGCCCATCCCCCAAGAGGAAAAGCTAGGGGAGATCCTTTGGGAAATTAGGACATTCAAAAGCATCTTTAGTTTAATGCAGTGGCTCACGCTTGTAATCCCAACTATTCAGGAGGCTGAGGTGGGAGGATCACTTGAGCTAGGAGTTCCAGATCAGCCTGGGCTACATAGCGAGACCTTGTCTCTAAAAATATTTCTAAAATCACCCAGGCACAGTGCTGTGTGCCTGTAGCCCCAGCTACAAAGGAGGCTGAGGTAGGAAAATCTCTTGAATCCAGAAGTTTGTGAGCAGCCTGGGCAATATAGCAAAAACCTACCTCAAACAACAACAACAACAACAAAACAAAAAAAACAAAAAAAGCAAAAAACATACCTTTATACGGGCAAGTTTAGAAAGCCATGTGTATTCCTGGTGCAATAACCTCAGAAAAGATTTAAGAAGACCTTAAGCTTTCATCTGAGGCCAGTCTCTGAGCTCAGGGTGAGCCTGGATAAATGTTGAAACGCCCCACAAAGAACCAATTTGCAAAGATTGGGACAGGTGTTTGGTTGTTTGTTTTGTTTTTCTTGGATTTGTTGTTTTGTTTTGCTCCTGGCATTCCAAACTTTAGCTTTAAGTTGACAGAAATTTTTAGTGTTTTTAGTTTAGTTACTATGTTTTTTATTTGTCAGTTTTATCAGTTAGCTTTTAGTCTTGTCTGTCTTTTATTAGGATGATTTAAACCGTATACAGTTATTGTGCTAACTATTTGATTGTACCTGTGTTATTTTGTTTCATGATTTCTCTTTTTAAAGTTTTTTTTTGTTTCCTTTATTTTGGTGTATATGCCGTATTTTCTTAGCTTTTGCACACGCTTAGGGCTTTGAACATATAAATACTTTCATTTTTTTAAAAAACATTCTTCAGTCTATGATACTGTAAATATTGAAATTAAGTGTGAAAATTTTTGAGATAAATTTTTAATATAAATGGTTTATCACATATTTTTATTCTCTCCCTTTCTCATATATTAGTATATTTCAGTGTTTTAGATCAAGAGTACTGTTATTGCAACATTATTTTCTATGTTATATGTTTCTTTCCCGTAATAATTACTGAAATTTACATTTAGTTTAAGACAATTATTACACTTATCTTGCTTTTACTTAGCTTCCATGCTTTTAGATAGTAGTTTTCACAATGTATATCTTTAAATAAAGATATTTATTTCATATTTTATGATCCTTTTCTTATTTACATCAAAATGTTTTTTCTCACCTTTTAGCTTAATTTAAAAATTCTTACATAACATTTTTTTCTCAATATTCTATACATGCTGTTTCACTGTCAGCTAGCTTTTAGTGTTGCAGCAAAGAAATCTGATTTTTTCCATTGGTTATCAGCCTCATTTTTCTGCTTGAATGTGTATACTTTTTAAAAAAATTCTTCCATTTAGTCGTTTTATTCATAAGTTTTCCATGATTTACATGTGTGTTTGAGTTCATTTTCACTGATTTTGTTTTGACTCCCATTGAGTGTTTCTTTATGTGCTTTCCTCAACTTTGCCAAGTTTCTTTTCTGATACATCAGTTATACTTTGTTTTTCATTTTTTTTTTGTTGGCTCCCTTTACAAACATCAGTTGAATTAATGTTAACTTTATTTTTTGTCTTCCAATCAATTATCTTCTCTTATAATTTTCAGCTTCATACTATTGGTCTAAGTTCTGGGAAAATGTTTCATGTTTGTTTTCTACATGACTTGGGTAATTTTCTATAGCATAAATCCTGTACTTATTCTCTCTCATATGGATTTTAATTTAGTTAGTATGCTTTTGTTTTTCTTATAACACTTTATCTTAGTTATCTTCCCTTTCATTTCCTGTTGACTTTTTGATTAATAATGTGAGCATTTTACCTCACAGCATTTACTATTTTCTCCTTATTGCTTTATGTTTCTCTGTCATTGACAATAGCTTATTGTATACTCTAGATCAGGAGTCCCCAGCCTATGGTGAGTTGTATCATTATCATTATATATTACAATGTAATAATAATAGAAATAAAGTGCACAATAAATGTTATGTGCTTGAATCATCCCGAAACCATCCCCCCTATCCCCAGTCTGTGGAAAAATTAACTTCCATGAAAACAGTCCCTGATGCCAAAAGGTTGGGGACCGCTACTCAAGATAATGATACCAAAATTTCTTGAACTTTTCCTTTCACTCCTCTAATATATAATTTTCTGAGTCTTGCTTATTCTTTGAGTCTTTGAATGCTATATTAGTCAGGGTTCTCCACAGAAACAAAACCAGCAGAGTTGTATGTGTGTGTGTGGAGATAGAGAGAGATTGATGATACATGAGATTTATTGGCTTATATGGATATGGAGGCTGAGAAGTCCCAAGATTTGAAATTGGCAAGCTTGAGACCCAGGAGAGCCAATGCATTGTTCCAGTTTGAGTCCGAAGGCCTGAAAACCAGAAAGAGCTATGGTGTGACTTCCAGTCTGAAAGCTGGCAGGCTGGAGATCCAAGAAGTGTCAATGTTTTAGTTCGAGCCCAAGTCAAGGCAGTTAAGAAGAGTTCCCGCTTACTTGCAAGATGTTCTGCCTTTTTGTTCTATTCAGGCCTTCAGCTAATTGGATGAAGCTCATATTAGGGAGGGTAATCTGCTTTATTCAGGTCTACTGACACAGATATTAATTTCATCCAAAAACACCCTTACAGACACACCCAGAATAATGTTTGAACAAATATCCGAGCACCCCATGTCCCAGTCAAGTTGACACATAAAATTAACCATCACAAATGCTGTACTCTTTCCTTTGTTTTGCAGTATTTTTTTCTTGTGTCCTGTGCTAGTATATTAATTCCTTCCTTACTTGACCTCAGACATGGCAATATCTTTACAGACTGTGTACTTGTCAACAAACAAGTTGAGTAGTCAGCCCTTGATCTCTTTTTCTGCCTCGTTTAATGACTGTCTCATCCCTTATATCCAGATCATTTATGTGCATTATTATGTACACATCTCTCAACTTATTTCTGATTCTATTGGCTTTCATGTAGTCATCAGTTATCAATAAGAACAGATATCCAAATTCAATGGCTTGAATACATAAGAGTACATAGTCTCACATAAGAACAACTCCAAATATGATTTTAGCTCAGAGACTGAAAAATATCAGGGCTGAGGTCTTTTTCAGATCTTTTCCTCAAGGTTCGAAGATAGCTGCTAGAATTCTAGCCATCATGTCTATACTCAAGACAGGAGGAGAAAGGAAGGAAGGAAGGGAGGTGGAAGAGAAAGAAATGAAAGGGATTCTGTAGGCATTACTTTCAAATCGTTTGCCTCTCAGATATGACAAGAGGATGAGAATTATAATTTTTCTAACTGTTCATATTGCCATGGATTATTGTTGTTCAAGTAAAAGGGAGCATGAATAATGAGTAAGCAGCCAACATATTCTGAAAATATATTCTTTCTTCAGTAGAGGTGGCATCTTCTTCCTATCACGGATATCTGGTACTCTGAAAATGTTCTGAACCTGTTGGGTACAATGTAAATAAGAAATTTCTAGCACATTCTATTACAAAGATCCTTCAGTTCTTGTTCCTACTTTGCGTAAGTGACTATATCTCTGCAGTAATGCACAATTTTGCTGGTTTTTTACCTTTCATTTCTACATGTTTAAATAAGAAAAAAGCTGGGTGACAAGCAGTAGATGGAGTCACTAAGAATAGGAAGAACCATATTCTAACCTAATGGCTAGGAATAGGGAAGTATAGAGCCTAGTTCTCTATTACACATTATCCAGGGTCTCTGAGAACAGGATAAATGTTAAAGGACTTTTCAAGGTTGTTTGATGTCCTATATTCTAAGTTCTAGGTAGGTTTTTCTCAATTCAGCTTTTGCCTTCTACTTAGGATCACTTCATCTCTAGATTTGTCAATCTTTGTTTTAGCATTACTATGGCTTTTCATCTTTTTCTAGGTCTTTATTATTGCAAGTATTTAGAAGAAGCTATATTGGGGAGCTATTAGCAAGACAAAATTTTTTCAGTGGTTATTTATTTTAATAGCCATTTAGTTTCATTACCTTTTAATGAGTTCTTTGATAGTGAGTTCCTTAATTAACAAGGCAGTCCTTTAGGTTTCCTCTTCTCTAATTGTTAACATATTTTGGTCCTTTCACACAGATACACTGTGATGAAAAGTTTCCTCTTTAATAGCTCCTTTTGAGGGCTGTTCGGAAAGGATGAAGAGGAGGATAGGGAAAATATGCAGGCTGTTTCCTTAAGATATAAATGATTTAAGAGTATTTCTCCTCCCAAACTGAGTTAAATGTTCACATTTCATGTTCTGTATCCTCCAACAGGATTGAGTCAGAGTGGTTTTCTAGGTTTATGAAAGTTGATAATGAGTCTAGCTCATATTAGAATTTTATGTTGAATTTTTCCTATAACCACTTTTTAAGAAATATGAGATATTTAATTTTGCCTGACAAACCCTTATATTTAAAATTTTATTTTATAAAATGAATTATATATTTCTGTAATGCTAACTAGTATTGTAAAAGTTGTTTTGTTTTGTTAATAACTAAAATGACTTAGGAAATGACTGATTTTCCTGGAAAAAAATTTCACTTAAGCTATGTTCAGTACTTTTCAAAAAGACAGGAACATTTTATAATAAATCAGTGACCATTTATTCAGCCCCATCTGTGTGTCACACACTGCACAGAGCTTCATATTATATTATCTCATTTATTGCATACAGACTCTATAAGTTCAGTGTCATTATCTACATTTCACAATTGAGGAAGATGAGTTAACCAAGATTAAGTAACTGTCCTAAAGGTCACATAAGTGAAAGGGCCAAGATTTAAACCTACGGTAATATGAACCAAAGTTCTTGCTCTTTCTCTAGGTATCACTTTCTCTAGTCCTATCTTGTTTTACTACCACTTCACATAAAATGTACATGATGGATCATGTACTGTTCTCCTATATTGAGGTTAATTAAAGAGCTGATGAAATTCATATAAAGAAGATCTTAAATGATTTCCTTCAGAGAAACCTAAAGTTTTAAATATTTGAAATGAAGTATTTGTTATTAGCAGAAAATAATGAACCAGAGCACCTACAGGATACATTAGCTCAAAAAAGCAAAAAAGAAACTCAGGGTAATGAGGTGTTTGGGAGGAGAAATGCTCTTATTTAGGGTATTGACCAGTTAGGAACTGAGTAATAAGTTGTATGTGGAAGTTAAAAGGGACTGGCTGGCAGACAGGCAGGCGTCTGTACCATTGTGTTTTGTAAACTTTCTCCTATGGCTGTGGTGTGTTTTTTCCAAGCCCACTTAATTTTTTATGAGGTTTGTAAAGGTCTTCAATAAACAATTGAGATTATAGAGGTTTTCCTGGAAGCTTTGGTTAATATTTTAATACTCTTCACTTTGTCACATTATTAAATAGCTTATTGGAAAGTTTGAAAGAGAGGGTTTCTTTTTTATTTTTCCTTTTTTCCTTTTCTTTTATTTCTTTTTCTTTATTGTTCTAGTTAAATATCAAAATTGGATTTATTTTTTAGTCGATTCCCTTTCTTCCTTTTTATCTTAACTTTATATCTCTATAGATCACCCTTGGATTGGGGATCTGGCATCTGGGAGGCCTCCACTTAAAATGCACTTTAAGTGAAATTACAGTTTAGAGGGTGTGTCTTGAAACTAAGCCAGTGACTGTAAATGTATGTAGTAAGAGAGGACTGGAAAAAGGGCACTGTGAATTGGATAGGGTCAGAAAGCAGGAACTAATAGAGCTTTGGAGATTACCTCATTGTGACCTTTTGCTCATTAATATTTGAATCTGATTCTTTGGCATGTTGGTTGTAGTCTGGTGAAATGTCAAGCATGGCAAAGACTGAATACCTTCAAAGACATGTCTGTGTTAATGAGATGACTTGATGAAGTTGACCTTTAACCTGAACAGGAGTTGAAGAAAGAGAAACAGTTTTTATTTCTCATTATGAGGACTTCTCATTCTGTGAAGGTTTATATAGTAGTAGTGGTAGTTGTTATTTGTAGAATACTTTATATTATTTCCATTTTGAATTCTAAGCCTCTTTAAACAATTTACATGTTGTTGTTGGGGTGTAATGAGGGTCACCCAGCAAGCCCCACCACTTTTGTGAAGGCTTCCCTGACTGTTTTGGCCTCATAAATTTTTCTTCTAAAATTAAATAGGGCTTAGAGTTTATTCTGCTCAGTTTGGCACTTAATTGCATGTTCTCCTTGATTTGCTTCAGAATAAGAAGTACACTTTCTACTTTTTTGCTCAGACAGAATTATTTGGTTTAAAAGAAGAAAATCCATGACTCTATAAAAGATATAAATAGTAAAATATTATGCACTCATAAAATACTTACATTTTAAGCAAATATACCTAATGTTATTTTTAATGATTTTCCATATTCAGGATCATTGGAATAAAAATTATAATAATCACAAGTCATTTACTGAGTACTTAATATAAGCCAGGTACTGCGCAAAATGCTCCATAGGATTTATTTTTATTTAACACTTACAATTCTATTTTGCAGATGATGAAACTGAGACAAAAGTTAAAGTTAGTATTCCAGGGCATAATATTTACAGTGAATGTTGGTTTAAATTAAACAATATATCTATAATTTGTCTATTTACCTTTATATATTTTTTCTTTGGTTTTGCTTTGAAAAAAGTCTTTAGCAGTGGAACACATAAGCTAACGTGTTTGCTGGTGGTGTTATTGGGTATGAACTGATTAATGTCCATACCCTTGATCCTGTATTGTAAATTTGAGTTCAAAATACAAATACATGTATGCATTTTTTTTATAAAGCAAAAATGTTTGCCAAGAAAAGAATGGAAATCAAGATTAAGGCATATAAAATTATTGACCAGGGAGAAATTCTTTAAATAGCTATTATAGTTTTTTTTTCTTGTTTGATATAAATTAGTAAAGTAAAAAGAACTTTTGGGGTTCTAGTTATGACGTTATACCTAATATCAGCCTTATTCCCTGGCCATAAACAACTGTACCAACTTAACATAATGGTTGTTGCAAAAGTTCTGTGACATACTTCTTGGAAATATCCAGTTACCTGGGCCTAAACACAGATTAGTCTAGAGAACCATTTTCGATTCCCAGCTGATGAATCAAATGATTCTTAAAATATTGTCAGGCTTATTTCACTTAGCATAAAGTTTGCCAGCATCATCCATGTTGTGGTAAATGGCAATATCTTCTTTTTATGGGTGAATAATATTTCATATGTATGTACCAGTTTCTTTATCCATTTTGTCGGTTGTCAGACATTTAGGTTATTTCCTTATCTTGCCTATTGTGAAAAATGCCACAATAAACATAGGAGTGCAGATTTTTATACAAGGTGGTGATTTCATTTCTTTGTGGTATATTCCCAGAGGGAGAAGTTCTGGATCTGTAGGATTTTCTTTATATGAATTCTAGAACAGGCAAAATTAATCTATGGGTGTCTAAGTCAGAGAAGTTGTTATCTCAGGGTATAGGTAGGTATATAGATTTTTAAGGGGCATGAGGAACTTTCAGGTTTATGGAAATGCTCCATATCTTTAGCTGGATGGCAGTTTCATTGGTTTTTACATATATAAAAGTCATCAAGATGCATACGAGATTGTACTGTATGTAATTATACCTCAGTGAAAACGTACATAGCAAGAGTTTTTTAAAAAGGATTTCGCGTGTCTTTTGAAATATGGCTGAGAATAAGAAAGGGAAAGACGTGGTAAAGTCTTAGAACCAAGTATAAAGGACTGTTGTATCTATCCTCTGAATCCTCCATCCATATCCGGAATATATATGTCCAGCTACTTTTTGACTACGAATTTTCCTCTGAACTTTTTAATTTTTTCATGACAAATAGGTAGGTATTGTTTTTCTTTATTTCATTTTTGTTTTGTTTTTCTTATTTTTTTATTTACCAGAGGACCACTCTCTCACTGTAGGCTCTACTCAAGTCATCAAATATTAATAAAACCCCATATCTTTCCCACGGTATTTCCATCATCCTTGAGCCTCGTTTTCTTTAGCTGTTTGGAAACATTTGTTTGTCTCGAATGGGGATTTCTGCATCTTTCAATGAGTATACTTTTACATACAGATAATCTAACAGAATTTAAGATGGTTTTTAAACAGGACCTAATTCTTCCTAAGACATGGATTCAGTTGTAGGAGAATCTATTGGGGAAGGATGTATGATTTTAAAGTGGTTTAGGTATAAAGGTGGAGCAAGACCTTGCCATGAGATTTCTTCAGCACATGGGAACCAAACTTCCAGGCATGGGTTGCAGATAATACAAGTATATGGGAATTTCCAGAATTTGATCCTTAGAATGTAACTCATTGAGTAACTCCTGTCCTAAATTAACAGGAGACTCAGTGCTCTGGGAATGAAGTAGCCTTATTCATAGCTATTGGATATTGAGGAAAAGAGAACAAGATAGCTTTCTTGTTCCGTGAAGAAAGGAAACTTAAAGGGGCAATCCAAAAACTCAAGTTCCATGGGGCAAGGATCCATAATAAAGGAAGTATTTACACTAAAAGGCTGGAGGGTTAAGGAGACATAGCCTCAACCAGAAAGGTTATTTCAGGGGTATTGGTACACAGAAGGAGGGAGCATTTTGTTAGGGTAGCCTTTGTATTCTCTCTGAGTAGTTCTCACTTGCCTTGCTAGATCAGTTTCTGTGTCTGAACTTTTCTTCATTTCACAGTGACATAACTCATTGAGTAACTAAAGAAAGAGAAAATTTGACACACCAAAATGTAAGCAAGGATGTTTTAGGCAGGAAACAAAAAAAGAGTTGGTATGAAAGGATGGCTCTCTTCACACAATACTTCCTGGTTCTCACTCTGTATTTCTTACTTTGAAATTGGCTAAGATTATCCACAGGAAGAGAAAATTTGGCTTTGGCCACTTGAGGTAATTTAGATAAGATCTTGGATGATCTAGGACTCAGGATCTGTTCCCAATCAGTTGACAGAGAGTTGTGGTTGTAGTCCATTCTAAATGTCTGCTGTGGGTCGGATGTGGTAGCTCATGTCTATAATCATAGCACTTTGGGAGGCTGAAACAGGGGATTGTTTAAGGCTAGGAGTTTGAGACCACCCTGGGTAACAGAGAGAAACCCTGCTGCTACAAAAAATGTAAAAAATAAAATACAATAAATATCTGCTATGAGCTCAGCATTCTTTTGATGCTTTCTTAGATGAGGAAGGGGAAAAGAAAATCAGTACCCTGGCCTTTCAGATTTGTGTGATTTTTATCTTCCTATTCTCTCCATTCCCTTGTCTCAAGTCACAGAGCAGCCAAGAGATGTAGCAAGTATCAAAAGGCCCTTTACTGAGAGAGGCAGGATCAACTGATTGTTAAGAGTCTTTAGAATCTGACAGGGCTGGATTAAAATACTAGCTTCACCACTAGGTGAATACTTTCAAATTGCTTAACCTCTCTCTGTTCTTTTCTGTAAACTGAGGATTAAATACCTCATGGAGTCTTTGTGAGAATTATATGAGGAAATATTTTGAAAACATTTGTCACATAGTCAGTGCTCAATCAATGGAAGCAGCCTTGGTGGTGATGAGGTAGAGATGGTGGTGGTATTGATGATCATGATGCTTTCTCTATGCTCTTCACTTCACTCGCATTTAGTGCTGACACGACACTTAGTGCTCTGTAGTTGAAGTACATACTAATTGAAAGTGATGAATACTGAGTTTTCTAATTTCTTCAAAGGAGTTTGTACCATCTCTGTGCATTTGTCTTAATTGTGTTTAATTGTGTCTTTGGGTAAGAAATAGTGGATATCTCCATTTTCTTAGAAGAGAATCAGATACCCTCAAGACATAAAGTTAGGTATCAGTTGTGTACCAACTTAACTTTGCACAGTTCTGAACTATACTTCATTTAGGTATATCACAAAAGATCCATAGTTTCTTTCCTTGCAAATCATGTACTTCTGTTTTATTAAGTAAACCTTTTAATGATGTATAACATGTGCACAAAAAAAGGGAATAAATCATAAATGTAGAGCTGGATGCATTTTCACAAATGGAACACCCTGTGTAAGCATCGTCTAGAAAATATTAGGCAGAAGTCGCCATGACCCCTTTGAGTAATCACTCTTCCCCAAGGTATAGAAGGGGTTTTAAGCAGGGACATAACAAGTCTTCGGGATAGTTATTTTTGCCTGTTTTCAAACTTTATATAATTGGAACTATACATCCAATTTTACATCTGCCTTCTTTGGCCCAAAATAATGTTTGTGAAAATAATCCATGTTGTTACATGTTGTGAGAGTGTATTCTTTTTTTTAAATTGACAAGTAAAATATTTATATATTTATGGTGTATAATATGTGTGTGTACGTGTATATACATACACATACATATATAGATGGATATATAGAGAGTGGAATGGCTAAGTCAAGCTATTTAACATATGCATTAAGGCACATCCTTATCATTTTTGTGTGTGGTGAGAACACCTAAAACTACTCTCTTAGCAATTTTTAAATATGCAATATAAGGCTGAATAGTATTCCATTGTGTATATATACCATATTTTCTTTATGCATTCATTGATTGATAGAAATGTAGATTAATGCTATATCCTGGATATTGTAAATAATGCTGTAATGAACTATCTTTTTGACGTGTTGATTTTATATTCTTTGGGTGTGTGTATCCAGTGGGATTTCTGGATCAAATAGTAGTTCTGTTTTTAATTATTTTCGTAACCTTCATACTGTTTTCCATAATGGCTATATTAATTTACATTCCTACCAACAGTGTACCAAGGGTTCCCTTTTCTCCTCATTTTTGCCAATACTTGTTATCTTTAATTTTTTGGTAATAGTTATTCTAATAGGTGCAAGGTGATATTTCATTGTGGTTTTAATTTGCATTTCTCTGATGACTAGTGATGTTGCACATTTTTTTGTATTTCTCTTGGCGGTTTGTGTGTCTTCTTTTGAGAAATGTCTATTTTGGCCATTTTTAAATTGGGTTATTTGTTTTCTTGCTATTGACTTGTTTGAGGTCCTTATATATTTTGGATATGAATCCCTTATCAGATGTATGGTTTGCAAACATATTCTCCCATTCCATAGGTTGTCCCTTCACTCTGGTGATTGTTTCCTTTGCTGTGCAGAAGCTTTTTAGCTGGATATAATCCCGCTTATCTAATTTTGCATTTTTTGCCTGTGCTTTTGAGGTCATATCCAAAAAATTATAGCCCAGGCTACTGTCATGGAGATTTTCCCCTATATTTTTTCTAGTAGTTTTATAGTTTCAGGTCTTACATTTAAGTCCTTAATCCATTCTGAGTTGATGATATAGTGTGAGACAAGGGATTAATTTCATTGTTATACATGTGTATATCCAGTTCTCCCAGCACCATTTATGGAAGAGACTTTTCCCCATTGTGTGTTTTTGGCATCTTTGTCAAAAGTCCATTGACCATAAATGCATGGGTATATTTCTGGGCTCTCTATTCTGTTACATTGGTTTATGTATCTGTTTTTATGCCAGTACCATACTGTTTTGATTACTATAGCTTTGTAGTAGATTTTGAAATTAGGTAGTGTCATGCCTCCAGCTTTGGGATTTTATTGCTTAAGATTGCTTTGGCTATTTTCTTTTGTAGTTCCATATGAATTTTAGGATTGTTCATTCTATTTCGTTGAAAACTGTCATTGGAATTTTGATAGGGATTGCATTGAATTTGTAGATTGCTTTGGGTAGTATGGACATTTTAATAATATTAATACATTCAGTCCACGAACATGAGTTATCTTTCCATTTATTTGTGTCTTCTATAATTTCTTTCAGTAATGTTTTGTACTTTTCAGTGTACATGTATTTCAGACATTTCACCTCTTTTGATAAATTTATTCCTAAGGTTTTTTTTTTGTAGTTATATAAGTGGGATTGTTTTGTTGATTTCTTTCACAGATAGTTTGTTGTTAGAATATAGAAAAACAACTGATTTTTGTATGTTTATTTTGCATCTTGCAAGTTTACTGAATTTGTTTATTATTTCTAATAGTTTCTGATGGAGTCCTTTGGGTTTCGAAAACAATGTTGATTAGAAATGGCAAGAATGGGCACCCTCCTCTTGTTCCAGACTTTAAAGGAAAAGCTTTTAGCTTTTCCTTATTGAGTATGATGTTAGCTATGGGTTTGTCATATATGGTCTTTAATGTGTTAAGGTACATTCTTTCCATACTTAATTTGTTGAGAGTTTTTTATCATGAGAGCATGTTGAATTTTGTCAAATGCCTTTTTTGCATCTATTGAGATGATCATATAGGGTTTTTTTATTGTTACTATTTTTTACCTGCCACTTCCCACCCCCGATCATATAGTTTTTTTTTTTTTTTTTTTTTTGAGACAGAGTCTCACTCTCTTGCCTTGGCTAGAGTGCCATGGCATCAGCCTAGCTCATAGCAACCTCAAACTCCTGGGCGTAAGCAATCCTCCTGCCTCAGCCTCCCGAGTAGCTGGGACTACAGGCATGCGCCACCATGCCCAGCTTATTTTTTCTATATATTTTTAGCTGTCCAGATCATTTCTTTCTATGTTTTAGTAGAGACGGGGTCTCGCTTTTGCTCAGGCGGGTCTCGAACTCCTGACCTCGAGCAATCCTCCTTCCTGGGCCTCCCAGGGTGCTAGGATTACAGGTATGAGCCACCACGCCCGGCCCCAATCATATAGTTTTTGTCCTTCATTCTGTTAATATGGTATATCATAATTATTGATTTACATACAATGAACCATTCTTGCATCCCAGGGATAAATCCCATTTGATCATGGTGAATGATCTTTTTAATGTGCTGTTGAATTCACTTTGCCAGTATTTTGTTGCAGGTTTTTGCATCTATGTTTATTAGGTATATGGGCCCATAATTTCCTTTTTTTGTATTGTTCTTGTCTGGCTTTGGTGTCAGTGTAATGCTGGCTTTTCAAAAAAGATTAGTCTCTTCAATTTTTTGGAAGAGTTTGAGAAGAACTGGCATTAGTTCTTCCTTACATGTTTAGTAGATTCACCAGTGAAGCCATCGGGTTTTGGGCTTTTCTTTGATGGGAGGTTTTTGATTACTGATTTAATCTATTTACTCATTTTTCTTCATGATTCAGTGTTGGTAGTTTTTATGTCTAGGAATTTATCCATTTCTTCTAGATTATCCAGTTTATTGTGTGCAACTGCTTACAATAGTCTGTACTGATCCTTTGCATTTCCGTATCATTAATGGTAATGTCTCCTCTTTCATTTCTGATTTTATTTATTTTAGTCATCTCTCTTTTTTCTTAGTCTAGCTAAAAGTTTGTCAATTTTGTTCATCTTTTCAAAAAGCCAACTGTTAGTTTTATTGATCTTTTCTATTGTTTTTCTAGTCTTTGTATTATTTATATATGCTCTGATCTTTATTATTTTCTTCTTTCTACTCAGTTTGGGTTTAGGATATTCTTCTTTTTCTAGTTCCTTGATGTGTACTATTAGGTTGTTTATTTGGGATCTTTCCTCTTTTTTGGTGTAGGCATTTATTACTATAAACTTTCCTCTGAAAGCTACTATTTATATATCCCATAAGTTTTAGCATATTTCCATTTTTGTTTTTCTCAAGAGCAAACCATGTACTTTTTAAGGTGATGTACATGCATAAAGTGACAGTGCATTGTAACATCCAGTGCAAAGTGTTATGGCACAAGTTGAATATGTAGAACAATAAACAGGGAGAAAGTAGAAAGCAAATGGTGTAATTAAAATTAGGGTATATGAATCAGGAGTATATTTTAAGGGAAGTGAGTTGATTTGGTTATGAAAGAGTTACATGGTAAAAATCAAAGAAGAATTTTTATGAATTTTAACTCATGCCTCATTATGGTTCTCACTGTGGTAATAGCCTGGCTTTGAATTAACATCATGAATTTTCTCATCAGTTTACTCCTTTGCCCCTCCCAAAACTTACAGGAGATTTTGTGACTGGATTGAGAAATAGTGTGAACTGTATAAGTTCTTTGGTACTTGACTTTCAGTTCATGTGGTTGATATTTATTGACTATCTTGGAGTATGTAAATATTATAAATGCATTGACAGGTAGCATGGCATTGCCTGTAGAGCTAGTTGTAAGATCTTATGTCCCAAATCTCTCTGCATCACAGGTTCTTCATATGTTCAAAATATGGTGTTGATACTTGTTTTTCCTCTTGTCTGACATTCTGTCTTCATTCTTGTGCAGTCTCTATGCCCTGGTACTTACATAGCTTCATAAGATATAACCTATGTGTGATTATGGCTGATTTGAAACTGTTTCTAGAGGTAGTCAAAGGCAGTTTCATAGGACATTTGGTTAGGTTAGTTTTCTTATGTTCTGAATTCTTTCCTTTACCTATAGATTTTGCCTGTGAGCTCCTAGAGAGGGTCTCCCCCATATTAGATTACTTATTTAAGAAGGTAAAATCACCAATTTTTATTGCTTGGTAGTTGGTTGTTATTGCCTGAGTCTGTGTTTATCCTTTCCTAGAAAGCCTATGGATAGCATGGGAATGGAAACCAGAAATGAGGAAGAGAATGGAGAGTAGACTATGAATTAGCAAAGATCCAAAATTCTGTCCAGAATTAGGAAACTATTTAACACTGAAAACATACATTTCTGCAGTTATAGCTTTGTTTGGAAATAAAGAATTAGCTTGAGAGAAATTAAGGTGGAAAGTAATTGGAGGGCAATTAAATAACCCAGTATATCAAAGTAACATAACATATATATCTTTGACTCTATTGATGTATATTAATGTAGACTTGAAAATTAAGTCTATGTTTCATGTTAATATTAAAGTTAATAAGCTATCTAATATTTGATTTGTGACTTCTGGGAGTTCACATTGGACATAGTCTGACAATTACGTTGAACCCTATTGCTCCTTGGAGGTACCTGTCTTGGGTCTCCAGTGGGTTTAGTTGAAACCAAGCCATTTAATGTGGATTTCTTTTATAATGTCACTTTTCTCTTTAGGATTCTTTATGCCTCCATTGCCTCTTTCCTGCTCGGTCTCTAAACTACTCCTTAACTTAAGCATTCCCATTTGTTGTCTTAAATCATCCAGAGTATAAATTATCAGAAAATACAAACAGATGAAGAATATTTATAATACGTATATTAAAATAGGTCACTGTTGTTATTTTTATACTATAAAATAAAATTTTGTCAAAGAAATACAAATTTATAAAATTTATATACTTGGGAGTCTGGCTTCTACCTGTGTTTCTCTTCATATATAAGCATATGCATTATGAATCTCAGTATTGATACCCCACATCCTGGTAGGTTTGAGAAATAATCCTAAATAAATTATCCAAAGTATATTTAAAAAGATGAAAATTGAAAATTTTATTGTGGTATTATTTACTTATATTTTTTTTCCATTGAAAGCCTACTACTTTTGTGGAAGGTCCTGGCCCAGTGAAACATGAAAAAATACATAAAAGGGACACTGTATTCATAATCTTGCATTTTCATGATCTCTTAATAGACCTATATAACATATATAACTCTATGACTTACTCTGTTTATAATAGTCAAAAACAAAAAAGATAAAGAAACAACCTAAATCTCCAACTACAGAAGAATGGCTGAATAAGGAATACCATAAAACAATTCAAGGAATAAAGTACAACTACATGCATTACATTAAAAAATCTTCACCTTTATAATATTGAACTGAAAAAGGAAGTTGCAGAAGGCCACATTTTATATCATATTATAGAAAGTTTCAAAATATGAACAATAATACAATATATTATTTCTGGTTATATACTGTCATATTAGTGCTTTTAAAATGCAAATGGGATACCTAATACCAATAATGGTCATCTCTGGGGAAAGGCAAGAAAACTATTAAGGAGATCACATAGGGGCTTAAACTATATTTGTAATGTTTAGTGGATCCATAAGTGTTCATAATATGATTCTATGTCTTTTTTTTTATTTCAGCTTATTATGGGGGTATAAAAAGTTCAGGTTATGTATATTGCCCATGCCTCCCCCTTCCCCCAAGTCAGAGCTTCAAGCTTGTCCATTCTCCAGACAGTGTGCATCACACTCATTATGTAGGTATTCACCCATCCCCTCCCCCCACCCCCCACATCTGTCTGACACCCAATTGGTGTTATTCCCAAATGTGCACTTATGTGATGATCAGGGAAACCAATTTGCTGGCGAGTACATGTGACATTCTATTACGAAGACATCTGCACCCGAATGTTTATAGCAGCGCAATTCACAATCGCAAAGATGTGGAAACAACCCAAATGCCCATCAATACATGAGTGGATTAGTAAAATGTGGTATATGTATACCATGGAGTGTTACTCAGCTATAAGAAATAACGGTGATATAGAATCTCTTTTGTTCTCTGGAGAGAGTTGGAACCCATTGTACTAAGTGAAGTATCCCAAGAATGGAAAAATATATGTCTTTTTATATGGCTGAAATATTTCATAATTTCAGAGGAAGGATAATTCACTAATTTGAGTTCAGGCTTTTAAAAACATATATCATTCTTTTAGAATGGATGATAAATAACATGGGAATAAAATTGATATACTGTATACCTGGGAAAAGTAGATATATCTTCTATGATGTGTAACTTTGACTTGGGACTAAGGTATAATTCCCTACATGTAAAATACTTAGAATCCTTTACAGAAGACAGTACAATATTAATTTTAAAATCCATATTTTAAAAATTAGAGTATATATTCATAAATCTCAGTATTTTCTAGGAAAACAAACTCTATGTTTTTAATTTTTTTTCAGGTAACTTTTGTTTTAAATCCTTCTTTTCATTTTATATGTGTTAAATCATAAGCAGTAAATGCTGGTTAATAGATAAGTTAGGGAGTATTGATTACATTTGCTTTTTAAGAATTATCTTTGAAAGGGAATCTGAAATTTATTCTCTATAAAATATTCTTTCTCAGTGCACTTAAGATTTTAAGTATTGTGTATCTACTTTCAATTTAGGAGAAAAAAAGTGCTTATTGACTAAATAGCTGGTCTATGTGAATATCGGCTTAGTGTTATAGCTATCATGACTGATGGTGATGGAGCTAATATTTAATTCCAAGGTTATCTGAATGCAAGGGTATCATGGTGGGGAGATCCTTAGAGAAATTTCTTATTAAAAAAGAAGGTATCTTAATTTTTGTTGGAATTTCATTACATTCATTAACTTTATCATTTATACTCTTGTATTTCAGGGAAAGGTGGCTCAGACAGCATGTATGTCTGCTTGCAAGCATTTAGCCACATCCTTGATGCAACTTTTGCTGGAAGCTGAAGTAAGACAGCTCACCTTGGGAGCATTACAGCAGTTCAACTTGGATGTCAGAGAATGTGAACGTAAGACAGTAAACCATTCCTTTGCTTGTTTGTCTTACCTGCATTCTCACTTCTGTGGGAAAAAAAAGTTTTAGGTCTGTAGAATCCTTGTTCCTGCTATATAGAGTCAATGAACACCTAGATGACAGAGATAACTTACAGGACATCTAGAATTAGAGTCTATCAGGAAGCTAATTCAAGCGCCCAAAAGTCCTTAGACCCATATTTAGAATAGAGAAGATCCCTGGCCACAAGGAAGTTTGCAATCTAAAGAGGAATATAAGGCAGGCATGCATTTTATAGACACCAAAGCAAACCTGATTGGCCCAAAGACTTCAAAAAAATGTGATTCCCAACTACTTTCTTTTAATATTCTATTTTAAAACTAACTACATCTTATCTGCAAACTCTTCTTAGTCTTAAGAACAAATGGTGTGTGCATTAATCAGTTAGAAATGCTTTCTATTATGGGAAACAGAAAACTTTACACAACTTCAAGCAAATAAGTTTTACTTTTCTCAGAGTTAATCATTTGTATTGATTTAGTTGCTAAGTGATGTCGTTATGGACCCAGACTCTTTTGTTTCTTCTCTTTTCCCATAGGCCGGGCGTGGTGGCTCATGCCTGTAATCCTAGCACTCTGGGAGGCCGAGGCGGGTGGATTGCTCGAGGTCAGGAGTTCGAGGCCAGCCTGAGCAAGAGCGAGACCCCGTCTCTACTAAAAATAGAAAGAAATGATTTGGACAGCTAAAATATATATATAGAAAAACTTAGCCGGTCATGGTGATGCATGCCTGTAGTCCCAGCTACTCGGGAGGCTGAGGCAGTAGGATCACTTAAGCCCAGGAGTTTGAGGTTGCTGGGAGCCAGGCTGACACCACAGCACTCTAGCCGAGGCAACAGAGTGAGACTCTGTCTCAGAAAAAAAAGAAAATAAAAACCATTTTAGGAAATCCATAGCAAACTTCCCTGATTGTCTCATTGATCAAAACACAGCCACATGTCACTTCTAGCTATAAGGGAGGCTGACAGATTGAATGTCTGGTAAAGTAAAAGAAGAGCATCAATATTGGCATAGTTGAGTCATTGTGAATTGTCCACTTGGGGTTGAACACAAAATCAGGCTTTGGTTAGGAAGGAATGAAGAGTGTTGTGTGTTCACTGTGCTGTCAGTGAGAAATGAAAATGAACAGAAAATGATGGGACTTCTGGAATTTTTTTTCTGATAAAAAAAATTAAAATAGTGAAAAATTACATGAGATTGTCTGATGACACCCCTGCCCCACCTTTTTACTTTAACTACTTATTGGTTTCCCTTGCTTGACCTTTGATGGCTGGAAATTAACATTTTATTGGCCATGCTATTTTTAATTTAAAAAGATATTAATAGGGATTTCCGTTTCCAACCATCACAGAATAAAAGGTATCAAAATCACCCTTTTACCATAAACAGCTGTAAAATTGGATAAACTGTATGAAGCAAGTCTTTTCATGCACTGGACAGCAGACAGCACAAGGATGGGATCTTTCAGAGAAGGGAAACATAAAAGGTAGACTTCACACTCTCCCTGCCTTTCTGTCTGGGGATATTATCTAAACAGCAGTGCAGCAAAGTAGAGACCAAAAAAAGGCAGTGTTTTCACACAGGAAAACAACAACAACAACAACAGATTAGCGTATATGCCCCATATGTTGGGCAACATACCAGAGAGCAGAAAAGTAGCTATAGAAATTCAGAAAAGTAGCTATAGAAATTGGCATTAGAGAGCTCTTGAGGCCTTGTTCAGATATTTAGTTGCCATATGTAGGGTGAAACTCTGTGAGGATTGGCAGAGAATAGCTGCTGGAGGTCTGTGAGATGGATGAGGATGTCAAAGGTCACCGAGTACTAGTAGATATTGCAATTCTGACCAAGCAGAGTGAAGAGACCAGCTAAACATCTTGTGCATTCAGTAAAACTCTAGAAGGTTAGGTCTTAAGAATGCTACTCAAGCTCTCAAGTAAGAGCTACTCTTTTTTTTTTCTTAATTGTATTTATTTATAATATACAACATGTTCTTTTGAAATATGTATGCGTTGCAAAATAGATAAATTGATCTAATTAATGTATATATTACTTCACATAATTTTGTGGTGAAAAGTGCTTAAAATTTCCTTTCTTAGTAATTTTCAACTATTTAATATATTGTTATTAATTATAGTCATCATGTTATATAATAGATCTCTTGTACTGATTTCTCCTATCTAACTAAAATTTTGTATCTTTTGATCAACATCTCCCCAACCTCACCCCTAGCCCCTGGTAACCACCATTCTACTCTCTACTTCTATGAATTCAACTTTTTTAGATTCCACATACACGTGAGATTTCGCAGTATTTGTCTTCCTGTACCTGGCTTTTTTCACCTACCGTAATGTCCTCCAGGTTCATCTATGTTGTTGCAAATGACAGGATTTCTTTCTTCTTTAAGGCTGAATAATATTCTATATTTCATTGTGTATATATACCACATTTTCTTTATCCATTTATCAACTGATGAATACTTAGGTTGATTCTGTATCTTGGCTATTGTGAATAATGCTGCAATGTACAATCCAGATATCTCTTTGACACACTGATTTCATTTCCTCTGAATATATACTCAGGAGTAGCATTGCTGAATCATATGGTAGTTCTATTTTTAATTTTTTGAGGAATTTCCATACTCTTATATAATGGCTGCACTTATTTACATTCCCACCAACAATGCACAGGGGTTTCATTTTTCCACATCCTTTCCAGCACTTGTTATCTTTTGTCTTTTTGATAATAGCCATCCTAACAGGTGTGAGATGATACCTTGTTGTGGTTTAAATTTGCATTTCCATAATGATTTTGAAAATTTTTTTCATATTCCTGTTGGCCATTTCTATGTCTTCTTTTTAGAAATATCTATTTGGTTCCTTTCCCCATTTCTAAATTGAATTATTTCTTTTCTTACTATTTAATTGTTTGAGTTTTTTACATATTTTGGATAATATCCCTAAGAGCTACTCTTCACCCACCCTAACAAAGCCCAATAACAAGACTTGACAAGATACAGCTACTCTGCCAATATATTATAATACATGCCTTCTAAACGAAACTCAACAGTCTTTGAAGAGGAAGACAAATTCCACACTCTCAACCACAGCATCCATAATTTTATAGCACAAAGCAAAAATCTGACATGAAGAGAAACAGGAAAATGTGATCAATAACAGAAGAAAAAATAGGCAATAGAAAGAGACTCACTGATAACAAGTGTGTTGTAAATTACAGATAGGGGCTTTAGAAAATTTAATATAATATATTCAGTAATTTAAAAGATAAGGTAGACATAATGCATGACTGTAGCTGAAAGTTTTCAAGGTTTGAGAAGCAGTATTAACCCACTGATTCAAAAAGCTCAAAAAAACTTTAGCAGAATTTACACAAAGAAAGCCACGCTGAGGCACATTATAGTTAGATTGCTAAATAACAATTAAGAGAAAAATTTTAAAGTATCCAAAGAAGAAAGGGCATAATACAAAATCAAGACCAAGATGAGCTACTGTCAGTTTCTTATCAGAAACAGTACAAACCAGTAGGCAGTAGAACAATGTCTTTAAAGTGCTAAAGAAAAATAAAACCAAATCTGCCAACCTAAAACTCTGTCCTGTGAAAATATCTTTCAAAAATAAAAGTAAAACAAAGACATTTTTAAATAAACAGAAGTTGAGAGAATTTGTCACCAGAAGATCTGTACCACTACAAATATTAATATAAAATGTAGTTTTTCAAGTTAAAGGAAAATGATACTATATGTCAACCTGGATCTATGGTGTGGATCACATTGTTCAAAGATGCCTACAACAATATCTTCTTTACCACATTTTTTTTAAATTAATAGAACCCTAACACTAACTTATTAAGCAATGACTTCTAATTCTCCTCCCCCTACATCTGGGCAAGCTTGTGAGTTGATTATAACCAATAGAATGTGGCATTAGTAGCCCCTTGTGACTTCTGAGGATAGGTCATAAAGGATGATGCAGACTTCATCTCCTTGGTTAGTTGCTGTGTAAGAAGTCCAGCTACCCTGAGGCTTCCGTGCCATGAGGAAGTCCAAGCAATGCTTATATGGACCAGAGACCACGTGAAGAAGACCTGAAACTATTTCAGTAGAGGTGCCTAGCTAATTTCCAGCTGTCTCGTTGATATCCCATTTTTATCTTTATTATTTTCTTTTTTCTATTTACATTTTATTACATTTTATTTGCTATTCTTTTGTTAGTGTCTGTAGGTGAAAACTTAGATAATTTATTTGAAGTTTTTATCTTTTCTAATATGAGCATTTTAATCTTAGAAATTATCTTCTAAGGCCAGGTACAGTGGGTGGCTCACGCCTGTAATCCTAGCTCTCTGGGAGGCCAGGACAGGAGGATTGCTTGAGCTCAGGAGTTCGATACCAACCTGAGCAAGAACGAGACCCTATCTCCACCAAAAATAGAAAAATTAGCCAGTGTCTTGGTGCACACTTGTAGTCCCAGCTACTCAGGAGACTGAGGCAGGAGGATCGCTTGAGCCCATGAGCCCAGGAGTTTGGGGTTGCAGTGAGCTACGATGATGCCACTGCACTCTATCTGGGGCAACACAGTAAGACTCTGTCCACCCCACCAAAAAGAAAGAACGAAAGAAAAGAAATTATCTCCTAAGTATTCCTGCAGCTTCAGTACACAAATTTTGATATCTTGTTTTTATTTTCATTTAATTCAATATTTTCAAATTATTTTTTTGTTTTCTTCTTTGACCTATGGGTTACTTAGGAGTGTGTTCTTTACTTCTCAAATATTTAGAAAAATTTGTAGATATACTTCTCTTATAGATTTCTAGTTTAGTTCGTTTTTGATCAAAGAGCATACTTTGTATAATTTCAGTTCTCTTAAATTTATTGAGACATATTTTATGACCCAGTATATGGTCTAGTTTGGTAAATGTTCAGTTTGCACTTGGAAAGAATGTATATTCTGCTGTTATTGTGTGGATTAATCTGTAGATATCAAATGTATAAAGTTGATTGATAGTGTTATTCAAAGTATCCTATAGTCTTACTGATTTTCTTTGTACTTGTTTTATCAATTACTGAGAAGAGTGTTGAAATCTCCAATTTTATTCATGGATTTCAATTCTATCAGTTTCAGTTCTATTGTGACATTCAGTTTTGTGCTTAGGATTGCTATGTCCCCATGATGGATTGACACTTTCATTAGTGTGAAATGACCTTCTTTATCCCTGATAATATTCCTTGTTTGGAAAATCTACTTTGTGTGATATTAGTGTACTCTCACTCAACTTTCTTATGATTTTCATTTGCATAAGTGTATTATTGTCCATCCTTTTTTTAGCATTTTAAAAACATAAAGTTGTGCACAGCATATAGGCAGGTCTTATTTTTTTATCCAATATGACAATCTTCTATTTTTAATTGGGTTGGTTAGGCCATTTATGTTTAATGTAATTTTTGATATGATTGGGCTTTAATCTACCTTCTTGCTGTTTATTTTCTATTTTCTCTTTCATATTTTGCCCCACTTTTCCTCTTTCACTTATTTTCTTTAGAATAACCAAGTTTATTTTTTCATTTTATGTGAACTGTGATTTATTAGCTGTAACTCTTTATTTTATATTTTGGTTAATGTTACTAGATTTACAATATATATCTTTTACTTAACACAGAGTACCCCAAAATAATATTATACCATTTTGCATTTGTGTAAGAATCTTACAACTGTATTGTTTTCCTATCTTTTGTCTTTTGTGCTATTGCTGACATAAATATTACTTCTACATAGTCTATAAACCAAATAATACATTATTATATTTTTGCTTTAAATAATCATTTACCTTTTAACTATATCTAGCAGTGATTAAAATATTTATTTTATGTTTACCCACATATTTACTAT
Source organism: Lemur catta (assembly GCF_020740605.2). Lineage (NCBI taxonomy): Eukaryota > Metazoa > Chordata > Mammalia > Primates > Lemuridae > Lemur > Lemur catta. The sequence continues at coordinate 55,977,180 of NC_059131.1, read as the reverse complement.
ATCCAGCATTCTTCATACCTTTGTGTAGATTTAGATTTCCATCGTATATCATTTTTATTCGGCTGGAGGAGCTTCCCTTAATATATATTATAGTGCAATTCCACATGTGTTAAATTCTCTAAAAATTTTTTCCCAAGAAAATCTTTAGTTTGCCTTCATTTTGGAAGATATTTTCAATGTACAAAGAATTCTAAGTTGACAGTTTTTTTTTCTTTTAATACTTTAAACATTTTTATCCATTCCCTTCTGGCTGACATAGTTTCCAATGAGAAGTCTATTGTTATTCTTATCCTTGTCTTTGTTCCTCTGTACATGCTATGTTTCCCTTTCTCCACTTTTGAGATTTTCATCAGTGGTTCTCAGCAATTTCATCATGCTGTGCCTTTTTGTGGTGTTCTTTAGGTCAATTCTGCTTAGAATTCACTGAGTTTGGATATGCAAGTTTATAATTTTCATTAAATTTGAAAAGTCATTGGCCATTATTTCTTTTAATATCTTTTCTGTCTCTCCCTTCCCTCAAAATTCCCTTTACGTATATTTTAGATCATTTCACGTTGTCCCATAGCTTACTAATGGATGCTGTGTTTATTATTTTTTTAATCTTCTTTTCTTCTCAAGAGCTTATTTGGAGGTTCTAGCATGGGTGAGCAGCTACTCATATAACCTTAACCAAAGAATGGTCCTCCTCTATCTGGGAAGGTCCCCTCTTCTTTGACTGAGTACACAGCTTTGGAAAGGATGCACATGAAGAGAGGAGGAAGGAAGGGCATACTGCCTATCCTGCCAGATCAGCTGAATCAACCCTGGCAATGAGTGGGGTGACAGATGTCACAGCCAGATCACTCTCATATCCACTGTTCTTTTCTTCTTTATATTCATTTTGGATGGTTACTATTGCTATTTCTTCAAGTTCTTTGAACTTTCCTTTTGTTGTATCTAATCTGCTCTTTGTCAATTTCAAAGTATTTTTCATTTCAGGTACTGGTTTTCTACATCTATAAGAACTGCATTTGGTTCATTTTTCCTATCTTCTATTTCTCTCCTCATAATACTCATGTTCCTCTTCCTTCTTTAACATATGGAACATTTTTATAATAGCTACTTAATGGTTCCATTCTACCAGTTCCATCATCTGTATATTTTCCAGGTCTATTTCTGTTACTGATTTTTCTTTTCTCCTGGTTATGGGTCATCCTTTGCTATTTCTTTGCACTCCATTGTTTATTAGATTTTTTTACATATTAAATGTTATGTTCTTGGGCACTGTATTTTGTTGTATTCTTTTAAATAGTGTTAGATTTTGTTTTGACATACATTTAAGTTACTTGGAATTGGATACATTCAAGACTTGCTCTTAAGCATATAATGGGTGCATAGAAGCCTTTTGTCTAGGTCTAATTTAATCTCAATTCTAAAATAGTGCCTTTTAGAGGATTCTACTCAATGCCCTGGATATCTGGAGGTCTTTCAACTCTGGCTGTGTTCTGGTGGGAACAAAAGGTATGCCCAGTCCTATAAGAGCTTCACAAATAATTCTGCCTATTCATGTCTAGTGTTTTTTCCCCTAGTCTTTGGTAATTTCTTCCTATACTTGCACAAATTAGTACTCCACCAAATATCCAGTGGGACTTTTCTGTGATTTTCCTGAGTGTTTTTTTTCATAGCTTCCTCCTCTCTGGTACTCAGCCCTGCAAATACTAGTTACCTTTGTCTCCTTGACTCTAGTCTCTGTCTTTTCAACTTGGTAAGATAACCATGTTCTGTTTGGCTACCCTCCCTTTGCCTGCTTTGTATCACAGCCTGGAAACTGCCTCGAGGCAGGCTCATCTGGTTCATTTTCTTTCTCACAGTATCATATCATCTGTGGAATCATAGTCCTGCATTGCCTCTTGTCTAATATCTAAACCCATTCCTTCAGATGTTTTTGTTCAGTTTTCTGTTTGTTTTTTTTTTTCTACAGTGGAAAGATTAGTGATCTGCCTATTAGTCCATCATAGCTAGTAGCAGAATCAAGAGAATATCTTTTCGAGGTTTTTTAGGTTTTTATTTATGGAAATATCATGGAAAATTTGGGGGAAAAAGAAAAGTACAAAAAAGAAAATAAAAATTGCCATAACCTCACCATGCAGAAATAAGCACACTTCCAGGCCTTTCATCCAGGCATGATAATGTCCAACAGCAACATTAGCCAAAATTTCATCTGAGTAGCCAAAATTGTTTCATTATTCCTCTGTCTTAACTAATTATTTACTAGAAGAATGAAAACATCGTGATTGGCTATACCAGTCAAAACTGATTCTTGAAGCTGAGTATGAAGTCATCCTTTCTTGAGTTTCGAGGAAAAAGTAGAAACTTGATCTCTTATAAAGAAAAGGAAGAATAGGGCTTTGGTGTAGGCAGTCAACCATTGGCTAAGACCATTGGTTAAGTAACAAAGTCTGATGAATGATTGAGAATGACTGACTGTAAGACTGCATTTTCTGATATTGATAACAGATAAACATGAATGAAGGATGATAAAGCTAAAATATATGCACTTTGAGGAGTGATGATGATCTGGGAGAAACACTGAAGAATTAGAAAAATGCCCATCTTATGGCCTGATTTTGAAGTACATTTTGTTTAGAAGAATAAGCAGCTTGTACTTGAGAGAACTCTAGGGGAATCAGCATCCTTACTGCAGAGCCAGTTTTCAGTTAATACTAAGGAAGAGCGATCATTCAATGAAAAAGTGGAAACACAATAGATTTTGTTAACCATGTAAAAGGGGTTCCAGAGAGCCAGTATATTATCTAAAAAGCCATTCAGTATTTGCAATAGCCTTTCAGATTTAGGATCAATTTGAAGCTAAAATTTGAAAGGTATGACAGTACCACTAATAACCATAATATCAGCACTGAAATTTTTTTTTATATATTATGGAGCCACTAAGATTCATTGATTTAGAATTTAATGTTTCATTCCTGATTGGCAGTAATTTGTCTGTCAAGAAACTTTCCATGGACATTTATTTTACTTTAAAAGAAAGAACTCTATTCTATGTCTTTTCCTATACCACCCCCCTCATTTTTTTTCTTTAGATGCTCAGTGGTCTATAAAAAAATCTTAAAGAAATGATACATAAAATTCAAGTAACTATACAGAGGCGTATAAAAGCAGCCCCAAATGACAAGATAATTATCACTTACATCTTTCTACCCAGTGGGGTGTATGCATGAGATATTTTCCCTTTTTGTCTGTTAGTCCTTGGAAGAACTGTGTAAGTCCTAAAAGAAATCAAACTCTGGACAAGATAGAATGTGAATGTAGCTTGGGTGTTTGACTCTGAGGCCTGGGCTGCCATTTTCTTAGATCCCAAATGCCTAGAGGAATTATATGTACTACCAAGAGCCTGAGTTATTCAGGTAGTACAGTTTAATCATTAAGAATGTAGATTATACAGTCACCTCAACAGAATGGATTCACATTGCCACTTACTTATAGTGTGACCGTGTATAAATTACTTAACACCCCTCACAGCCCCATTTATGAAATAGGAATATTATAGAGATAGGGGTTAGAATTAAATGAGATAATACATGAAAGTGTTTATTTCATTGGCTGGTAAAGCTCTAGGAATGCAATAATTAGTAGCTATTCCTGTTGTTATCATTATGGTCATTATCAGTGGCAGCAGTTAGCATATCTGCTATCTCGTATTCAGCATATCCAGCACATCTCAGAAGGCCTTTTGCAGACCATTTGAACCTTTGTCTGTAGTTTGTGAATCAGTTAGGTTTGGAGATTCCCTTTAATTTATATGGACATGGTGGCTCATGCCTGTAATCCCAGCACTTTGGAAGGCTGATGCAGGAGGATCACTTGAGGCCAGGAGTTTGAGATTAAACTGGGGCAACTCACTCTCTATGGAAAAAAAAAAAAAAAAAGCAACAACTTTAAAAATTAGCCGACCATGGTGTTACGTGCCTGTACTCCTAGCTACTCAGGAGGCTGAGGTGAAAGGATTGCTTGAATCCAGGAGTTTGAGGCTACGGTGATCGGTGATCATGCTGTTCCACTCCAGCCTGGGTGATAGAGGGAGACTCTGTTTCTTAAAAAAAAAGAAAAGAAAAGAAAAAGAAATTAACTTTTGCTTCTGGTTAATTGTCTGTAAAACTTCTATGGCTGTCCTGAAAGGTATGATTAGAAGTGATGATTTTCTAATTCTCTGCTTGATACATTACAACAAATCAGTAAGTTAGCTCAGCTGTTTTCTAGCTATGGTAACTGCTTAGGGTACCATTATCTAACAGGAGTGTTATTGTTAAGTAATTCTTACTGACAGACTACCAAACCAAGTAACTTTAAGATAGAAGTCATAAGAAATTTAGGAGGTATGAATAAATTATCCCTTTTCCTTTAAAAATTGACAGTGACCTCTGGGTTTTTCTGTTCTGTATGAAGTTCGTCTTACATCTCTGTATGTTTATATATCTTATATTTGGTTTTGGATATTGAAACACATGGTCTTGTCAGAGAAAACTGGTTTTAAACACTGGCGGGTCTTAATTGCCTAATACCTCCTTGATATATTGTATCTTTAATTCACTAGGATGTTCAGTCTGTGTCTGGGTTTGGAATTTCCTAAGCTATTTCTTTGTATATTCAAAATAAGGAGATATAGATTCATGTTCCAGAGAAACCATTTGTTACCAGCATTAATTCAATAATTTGTTCATTTATTCAACAAATAGTTGTGGGCCCCTACACTGTGTAAAATACCATGCTGGAGGCTGAAGATAAAATGGGAAATCATGGATATTAAATAGCAGAGTGACTTGATTAGATCTGTACTTTCAGAAGGAACTCTGCAATTCTCAGGAGCTTCAGAGACCAGTTAGAAGGCTGTTGCAGTGATCCATAATATAGATGATTTGGGAGCTTTAGCATATATCTGCATGATGATTCAAGCCATGGGAGTGAATGAGTCAACTCATTTAACTTCACTGAGACCATCAATAAACTAGTAATATTAATTCCTGCTATATTTGTTTCACAGTATTGTTATGAAGTCAAATGAGATAATATATGCAAAATCATTAATAAATAGCCATGGAATTTTTATTTATTATAATTTATTACAATTATCATTTTTTTTAGCCATATGCCTTTCATTCCTACTTCCACTGATTTATGGTCTATAATGTTAAATATTTTCAGTTTTTAGTTATCTACTTAGATTCCTAAATTATTCAATATATTTGTACATTAGGAATATAATTAAACCAAATCTAGGGCACATTTGGTTGCAAGGAAATGCAGCAATTGCATATTTTTATTAATAAATTTAGTGAAATCCATTGTTTCACAGGATCCATTAATCTTTTGCACAGAATAAGCTAGATACTTGAACTAGAAGATAATAGAATGCATCTCACCATATACTTTCAATTCTTCGATGGTCGTTAATCTGGGCTTTGGTTTACTGTTTTAAGAGGAATAAAAGCCTCCAAAGCCTTCTATATCACCATTCCACCATAATTCTTACCACTCTACAGGTTGGGAAACCAATGCGGACATTAGGCCTACACTCAGGATTTAGAGAAACAACTTCAGAGTAAATTCATGGTCTCACTGAGCCTACTGTGATATAAAATAGTGGTAGAACACCATTTGTCACATAACCTCCCCACTCTGAAAGATCACATGGCTCTCTCTATCCCTGAAGAATTAGTTGTAGCTCACAATCAGTATCCAGTAGTTCCTGAGAAATTTGAATCTTTTTGTATATGTTCACGAAAATAAATAGTTGCAAGTTTGTAGTATAGCTGACTCCTCTGACTCAGATGTGAAATATTTTAGTGAATATGAATCAGGGAAACCTAAATAGACTGAATAGATTTTGCCACTGGGACTTCTAAACTAAGAATCTTTATAAAGAGATCTCTCTGAACTCTAGGTACCAGGCCCAAACAACTGCCAATTGACATAACTATGCTTGCTTGTTTTTATTTTCTCCACTACTTGAGTCCAGCTATCCTTGCCTTTCCAGTTCCTTATAATTAATTATCAACTTTCAGTCCTCTCCACGAGAGTCTCTCATAGGGCTTCAGGAATTCATTTACCAATCTCTTCCAAATGTGAGGGAGAGGAAAGAGAGCAGAGTCCTCAGAAACCTGACGAGAAACATGGGAAAAGCATATGTGACAGCTCCACACAATCATTCTTCTTTTGCAGCCTTTGAAGTTTGTATTATGCAAAGAGAGTTCTAGGCCTTAAATAATAACTAAGCCAGGGGTAAGCCCAAATCTACCTCAGCAAATCAAGCAAACTGTGAAAGTAACTACTAGCCAATGCGTTAAATAAAGCCTCTCCAATGAGATGCTCTATGATAGTTAAGTTGTCAATCAAAATTACGTTTAGCTGTTCTTGAAGAAGTAGTGCAAAATGCATATCCATAGTTTTCCCTGTTTTTGCTGAGGTTCCCTTGAAAACTCTTATATTTCCTTCTGGATACAATTCCTTTCTTCCCTGCTCATACTTGTTTTTCACCCTTGATCCCATGTTGTATTTAGATCCCACTCACAGGACAAGACTCAATAAGGGATAGAGCAGAGCAGAGCAGAGTGCTACTCTTCTCTGGCAGTGGGATTGCAGTGGAAAGCATTCTGGAGAAGAACAAGGGATCAGAGTTCCATGATTTCTCTCAGTGCCCTTGCATTTATCAAGGAAATATGGTGAGATTATGAAGACAGCTGATACTTGAAATCAATTTAGGTGCTTGATTTTCAGCTCACTCAGCTATACAGCTGCAGGCAGAAGGGGATTACTGCAACAGAGCTTTATTATAGTTGTGTGTTTTCTTGGATTCTTAAGCTGGGCATTCTAGGACAGAGCAGAATTTGCCCTGTTTTTGTTGTAAGTTGCTCTGTGTTGTTAAAAGTGATCATGTGACTCATGTTCCTCAGTCTCTTTAAAATCCATAAATGACAGCAGAACCTAGTTCTCCAAAGCTTCACCTTCAGTAATAACATGTTCCCAGGTTATTTAAGATAATATCTTAATTATGAGCTTGGCTGCCACATTCTATAGACTGTTGGCTTTTCATCTTGGGAAGTGAAGTCTCAATGCCTCTTTCCATACCATCACCTCTAAGCAATTCCAAACATTTTACAGTTCATTCCCTAATACTAATCTATCTTAATTAGAGTATTTTTATTTTCAAACGTCTTAGTCCATTTCTCCTGCTATAACAAAATATTTGGGACTGGGCAATTTATAAACAGTAAAAATTTATATCTTATAATTCTGGGGGCTAGATGTCCAAGTTCAAGGCACTGGCAGGTTCGATGTCTAGTGAGGGCCCAGTCTCTTCTTCTGAGATGGCACCTTGTTGTTGCATCCCTCAGAGAGTTCAAATGTTGTATCCTCATGGTGGAAGGGACAAAAGTGCAAAAAGGGCATAGCTAGTTCCCTTCAGTGCTTTTATAAGGTTACTAATTCCATTCACGAGGGCTGAGCCCTTATCGCCCAGTCATCTCCTAAAGGCTTCACCTCTTAATACTGTTGCATTGAGGATTAAATTTCAGCATAAATTTTGTAAGGGACACAGACATTCAAACCATAGCAAGAAGGAGCAAAAATCTGTTCAATTCAGTTCAAGAGTAAAAGACAGCTTATTTTTAAATATATGAGTTTCATAGGGTCCAAGAAAAACATAAACATTAGGTTAGTTAGGGCAAGGATCCTGCTCAGTCTGCCCTGCTTAGTCCTTTCTTCTTAGGAGTTAGCAGAGTGCCTGACATATGATACCTGCATATTTGTTGAATGAGTAAATATCATACAATTAGCAACTACTTTAGTTTCTGGATCTCTTCTGTAAGCCCTGAGAATTGGAGGCAGTGGAGGTAGGAAGTAGCTCAAGATAGATGTCATGAGATACGGCTAGCAGGGCAAACTGAGATGCAGTTGGAATCTTAAGGACTATTCTCTTAGAAGGGTATACAACTGTAGAGTCAGTGAGTGGCAATTTTAGTATTAACACATACATCCTACCACCAACTTATATGGATTATAAAGCCAATTTTGCCACCAATTGAGTCAATTCTCAATATGCCAGTTATATAATACATGATAATTAAAATCTTAGGTGATGGAAACAGATTGTCCTTTGAAATCTGGATTTCAATCTAGTAGTTTGGGCATATTCAACTCTTCCTCTCAACCTAAATTTCTACATTTGTGAAATGAATTTACAATGATACCTATCTCATAGACTTGTTGTGGTGATTGAGTAATTACTATTGTAAATGCTCAATAACTGTTAGTAGCCATCACCATTATCACCTTCATCATCATTGGAAAGAGTATTGGTGTGGAAGTCATTGTATTAAACCTCAGTTTTGCCACCAAGTAGCTACATGGTCTTGACTATTCATTAAACCTGTTTGGGCTTTGTGCTCTTCATTTATAAAATGAGAAAGATAGACTAGATGATCTCTGAATCTCTATTTAGTTCCAAGATATTGAGATATATTATGAGAAGAGAGATTGTGTGTATTATTTTTGTCTGTAGAGCTGTTATAAGGATTAAATTAGATAATGTATGTGAAATGCTTTATAGATCCTAGTAAGTAAATATTTGTAAGTACTAAATATTAAATATATTTATTATAGTTTTCACTATAATTATATATGATCCCATGATCCTCAGGAGAGTTATACAGTAGTACCCCTTATCCACAGGGCATACGTTCCAAGAGCCTCAGTGGATGCCTGAAATTGCAGATGGTACTGAACCCTATATAGTCAGGCATCGCTTAATGATCGAGATATGTTCTGAGAAGTGCTTTGTTAGGTGATTTCATCATTTTGGGAACATCAAAGAGTGTACTTACACAAACCTAAATGGTACATCCTGCTACACATTTAGGCTACATGGTCTAGCCTATGTCTCCTAGGCTACAAACTTGTACAGCATGTTATGGTACTGAATACTGTAGGCAGCTATAACACAGTGGAAAGTATTTGGGTGTCTAAACATATCCAAACATAGAAAACGTAATGCATCGCACTAAGACATTACTATGGCTACAACATCACTAGGTGATAGGAGTTTTTCAGCTCTATTTTAATTTTATGGGACCATCATTGTATACACACTCTGTAGTTGACCAAAATGTCATTAAGTGGCACATAACTGTATACACTATGTTTTTTCTTACATAAACATACCTAAAATTTAGTCTATAAATTAGGCACAGCAAGAAATTAACAACAATAACAATAAAATAGGACAATTATAATAATATATTATAATAAAAGTTATGTGAATGTGTTTTCTCTCTCAAAATGTCTTATCGTACTGTACTCACCTTTCTTCTTGTGATGATGTGAGATGATAAAATGTCTGTGTGATGAGACAAAGTGAGGTGAATAACATAGGTGTTGTGACATAAATGGAAAATTCCAGAAATAAACAACTCACAGATTTTGAATTTCGTGCCATTCTGAGTAGTGTGATGAAATGTTGCACTGTCCTGCTCAGTCCCAAGATAGGACTTGAATCATCCCGTTGTCCAGGTATCCACGTTGTATACACTACCCACCCATTAGTCACTTAGAAGCCATGTCAGTTATCAGATCCACTGTCTCAGTATTGCAGTGCTTGTGTTCAGGTAACCCTTATTTTACTTAATAATGGACCCAAAGTTCAAGAGTAAGTGATGTAATATTTTCAGACCATGGTTGACTGTCGGTAAGTGCAATCATGGAAAGTAAACCTTGGATAAGGGGGGGACTACTGTATTCAAAGTATATGGAAGCAGAAAGCAAGCTTTGAGTGATTGCTGTCAGGAACTTTAGCAAATTCAATTGCCATTGCAATAAGGTCAATGATTTTTTTCTGAAAGAAACTTTGTATGTAATTCTTTAAGACAGGATTGTCTCAAAGTTTGTTTTATACTGTTTTTTTACTTTTGGATAATGTAGGTTGTTTTTTTGTTTGTTTGTTTGTTTGTTTGTTTGTTTTAAAGATATAGAGTCTCACTATGCTGCCCTGGCTGGAGTGCAGTGGCTATTCACAGGCTTGATCATTGCTCACCCTAGCCTTGAACTCCTGGGTTCAAATGATACACTCACCTTAGCCTCCTGAGTAGCTGAGACTACAGGCATGTGCCACCATTCCCAGCTGGATAATGCTGGCTTAAGAAAGAAAGTCAAACTGTAGTCAATACCTGAAGCACTGTAGTGTTCTGGTAGAGATGTCAGTGTGGTTGTGGGTAAGATCAGAATTTCCATAATGAAACATGTTAGCTAAGCAGTCCTGAACCTCAGAGAAGACTAAAGAGCATGAATACATTTGTTTTGGAAACCTGGGTATCCAGACATGAATACTGATAGAAATGGATTTTTAAAAAGAAAATATGGCTGTCTATGGAATTAAATAAATTTTGAAAATGTTCAATCATTGTAGCAAACAGTACCATTTCATATTAAGGGATTCTTATGAAAAAATTTTAAGTTTCCAATTAAATATGTAATATTAAATATTATAATCATAAATATTAAATATTTTAAGTACTTTATCCAAAGGACATTTTTGAAATTGTATTAATATTGTAGGCATTTGGTACTGCTTCAAGAATGAAAAGGGAGCCATCTTAAGAATGTAAGGTTTAAAGAGAGATGAATGGAGGAGGTTTGAGCCCAGTAAAATTTTAAACTTCATCTACTGAGTTAAATGAAAATAACAAATGCCTCTCTTGTTAGAGAATATAGTGCTTGAAGACGCAAATTTCTTGTGGGTAGACCACTGAAAGATATTTTGTGTGCTTCAGTATCATTAATTTCAGAAGCTTTAGCTGTTGTCCTTAGCCTTATCCTTCTGCATTGTAATTTTAAAACAAGCTTTTTTTTTTCCTGCCCTCTTCCATCTGATAAACATTAAAGTCAGAATATTGGTGATAGACTTTGAGTTTGTATGCAGAAATATAAACTTGTTTCCTATAATTTGCAATGTTCTGCACATGTGAAAATCTAAGGGTAATTAGTTGTTATTGCTTTAATATGATCAAGACAATAACTTGCTCCAAGAGAAAAGCTCCATGGCTAATAAATTTTGTCTTTTGGTGGATGGACTGGTTAATGGAATCAGAAAAATATTTTATGTCTGTTCTTTACAATAATGTTTTCATTCTCTACTGGAGATATTAATATATAGGGATTTGTGTAGCCAGTCTTCGTTACAGCATACTCTTCTTTATTCATTTTATCATTTGGTTTCCCTTTTTTCAGTTTTGCTGTATATTCTTGTTTCCAACAATTCATCTTGTAATCAACAATTCATTCATTCTCTGTATTCCTTATTTTCTCTAAAGGAGCTGGCACACTGTAGATACTTTATGTAAGAAATCATACTTAAAACTCAAGTGCAGTGGGAATTTATAGTGTGAAAGTAGGGACCATAACCTGGTATCTATCATTGGTATTATTTTCTCAGGTGCACAACTCTCAATCAACCTGTGCAAAAGCTTCTTTGGAAACTTAAGGATTGTGTAGCTTTGTCTCTCCTCCACCTCCCAGGCCCTTACTAATTTTTTTAAAGGATTGAGCTTGGATTCTCAGATCTAAAATGGTGTGTGAAGAACACAAACTGCAAATATCTTCTCTAAATCAAAAATAGGCAGTTAAAAAGCTCTGCTTTTTTGCTATTGTCTTACCATGCCTACTAGGCTTGTCATGCTAGGTGCTATGCTTTTACGATATGCCTTTCTTAGCTATGGAGAACCCAAAGAGAAGGCCTCCTTGCCATTAAAATGGCAATGTCACTTCTCTTTGACTATGGATGATGGACTCTATACCTTCTGGGAGGGCTTTTCTCAGACATGGGTCAGTGAGTAGTGCCCACTCAGCAGTTATTTTGGTTTATGGGCTGAAGTTCCTTGAATTCCAGGAGATAAGGCAGTCATTGTTTCTCTAAGCCCAATGCCAGACACCTGGTCATTTGATAGTAGGTGCTGCCAACCTGAGCAGTGGGGGCAGGCAACCTGCGCCTCCTCACCTTGGCCTAAGATGCCATCCTTGTCAAGAAAATGGAGATGGATCATGCTGCTCTAACCTTGTTATACATCACTGTCAAGTCATGCTATTGGCTTCCAGAGATTGGCTAACACAGGCAAAGAACCTTTTCTGGCAGCAGATGTTGCCTTGGATTGTTTGTAGGGGATTTTAGTGATGAGGGAGTACAAAGGACCTGCTACATGAAGGATCATAATTTGCAAATGAGCCTCTTTTCTGTGGCAGACTCTCCCAATACCCTGAAATTCTGTGTGGGTGTTTGGTAAATGTGGTACTTACCCCATGTCTAACTAAGGACAGTGGCTAGTTCCTCTTTGAAATTGTTCAGCTTTTATTCCCTGGTTTTATTTCAGGGGATATTGAGGAGAGCAGGGATGGGGGAATGGGAGTGGTGGTAAGAGATCTAACTTATTCAGCTAAAAGTTTCCAAAAGGCCATTTTCCTGCTGCATGGTTTCGAAAAGGAGAGGACCAGATTTTTTTTTAATTGTTAGTCCAAAGTTGGTGCTCCTTCCATCTTTCTCTACATCTTCCATTTTAGCTCTTTCATGTTTCATTCCTTATTTTTTGACAACTTTGAGACTTTATACACTTTGGAAATTTGGGGGACCAGAAAGATTAAGAAATGCCATTTTTTTTGAGATAGTATCTCACTCTATCACCTGGCCTAGAGTGCAATGGCATCATCATAGCTCACTACAACCTCAAATTCTTGAGCTCAAGTGATCCTCCTGCCTCAGCCTCCCTAGCAACTGGGACTACAAGGTATATGCCACCACACCCAGCTAATTTTTCAATGTTTTTATAGATGAGGTCTTTCTCTTGCTCAGGCTGGTCTTGAACTCCTGGCCTCAAGTGATCCTCCCACCTTAGCCTCCCAAAGTGCTAGGATTACAGGTATGAGCCACCTGCCTGGCAGAAATGCCATTTCTTAAAGAAGAAAAAGTATATTTCTTTAAGAAAAAGATGATTATTGCTACATTCATGTCACTTGACCTTGGTTTCAGACTTGGTAAAACAAGTTTTCTTACAGTTAAAGTAGCATATCATAATAATTTCTTAATCTCCAAAGCCTTTTTTACTGCTTTTTATTAGAAACTGTATAAAACAATTATTCAGAAGTTTCATTAATCCCTGTAATTTGCTTGAAAACACTCAGAAGCATTTTGAGGGATAAACGAGCCAGTAGAAACAACAGCTCATCTTAATCATTCCAAACCAGAAACCTCACCATTAGCCCAAGAGCAATGTATGGTCATCTCTTTTTGCTATATTAACTAACTCCAAACATCATCTCAGTTGAAAATTATTTGACTTCTTTTGCACTGCTGCTTCCTTCCATCAGGCCATCTGTACTTTCCTTTTACTTACATAGGGCATAGTATGCCAGAATCTCCTAAGAATTTCTAATGCATTCACTGCACCTGCTTGTCGCCAAGTGTTTACACTGGTACATTTTCTACATTTCATATTTTCTTTGGCCCTTGATTCATGTCTTTAGGGCGGATGCCAGTAAACTATTTATTTTAATTGGGCCATTTTATAGGGTGTAAACCAGGAAACCGTATTAAATACCATGTCTATTTTAAAATTATTTTAATTATTGCAAGTTTTCAGGTTTATACTGAGGTCTACAAGAAGTTCCCATAACATTCTAATCCATCTACTGCCTTTAGGTGGAACAACACCTTATACCTCTCAAAAAAATTGATGAAAGTCCTAACTTCTGTAAGATATTTTAAAAGAAAAAAATTCATGCCTTTCCATCATTACCCACTCTAGCATTTCAGCATTTAACAGATTCTGATTTAGATTCTGCTGTTTTAAGCAAACCATCTATTAAGTGTACTTTTAGTATTGCAAGTTGTAAAAATTTGTCTTCTTTCTTTCTCTTTAACTTATTTGTTTTTATGTGTACATGTGCATGGGAGAGCGAGAGAGAAAAAAAAAAACAAGCCCAAATATCACCTTAGCATTCCCAATTTCGTATTTCTAAGATTGGAATTTAGAAAATGTGAGGAAAATATCATTTTCAACACTTCCATGTAGAAAAGCTGAAATTCTAAACACTTGCATCAATGTATAGGATTTTAAAGTCCTGCCTAGAATGTTCCATAATGGTGGTTGATCTCTATTTTACTTCTATTTTTCCCTCGTTTTATGGGAGGAGAAGGTGGTATGGTAGAGTCACTGCTAGGATAATATACATTTAGATGAGTGAGTTGAGGCCTTTGTTTTCATCTTTTTTGAATCACCAAGCAGCTGTGAATTTGTCCAACTAACCTAATCTTCTTAGTCATTTGTTATATGTGAATAGGTTAGATTAGAATATCCAATTGGACCAGACGAATGGCTAGGAGTTAGCCATTCAAGTGGGATGAAGTAGTTTGGGAGGTGTGTTCTGACAAAGGCAGTAATATGTACAAATTCTGAGGAAATAAAGAACATAGCATATTAGGGAACTAAAATTAGTTCATTGTGACTAGAGAATAGGGTGAAATGAAGTGGAGTAGCTGAAAGGAAAGGATGGAAAGATAAGTAAGTCATTGTTAGATCTCTCAGTACTTACTAAGGAGTATATACTTTATTCTGAGGACACTGAGAGGTGTTTATGTTTTATATTTGAGAGTAACATGATCATTTTCTGCTTTAGAAAAATCACTATGGCAAAAGTGAAAAATCCATAGGAGGAGGGGTAAGACTAGATATGGAAACCAGTTAGGAGTAGGGTTGCCAGATGAAAAACTGGATACCCAGTTAAATTTGAATTGCAGTGGAAAAAAATAAATTTCAGATAAACAACAAACAATTTTATAATTTAAGCATATCCCAGATATTATAGGGTACATGCAGATGTCCCAAGGACTGAAAAAGTATTGCTTTATTAAGAAGGAAGCCAAAGAAAATTTGAGAAGGTGTACTTTTAGTGGAAGTAGAATGGTAGAAACCAGACTGCAGAGAGTTGAGAAATGAATGGAATATAAAGAAGTTAAATCAGTGCAAACAAATCTTTCAGAAGTTGATTTGAAAGAAAGGAAAGAAGGGATTTATTTCACTGCCTCTGAGAATTTCAGTGATTATTTTTCTTATGTTGCCATTGTTAAGCCTAATGACACCAGACTGTTTAATTGTAAATAACTCCAAACATCTTATATAATATAATCAAGAATAAAAGAGAAATTATTTATTTTCTTTGTAGGCATTAGTAAAAATTTGCCTAATAATCTTTCTCTTCTTTCTGGCCTTCTCACCCCTTTCTTTCTGAATGATGTGCCTTTCTGGAGAAATTCAGGTCTCCGCAGTTTTTTACCAAATTTCAACAGTCAGACTGCTTGAGGCCTGCCCTTCCCCTCTGACTCACTGGAATCTCTTTGTCAGCTGTCTGCTTGTCAGTGGATGGAAACAAGGTGTAGCATAATCCCCTGCCCAGGCAATTAACCAGTGAAATGGGTGAGGTTCTCTACTCTCCCCTACAAAAGCATTTTTGAGAGCTTTTTCAACAAGGAACATATTCAAGACAGGAGTGCTTTTAATATTTGAAATGCTCATTTATCTCCTATAGCTCCTAGCACTTAAGATATTCCTTAAAAAGCACTAGTCTATCATGGAAAGAAGTTGCATATGTACCTTAAGAAAAAGCTCATTTTCTTTTCCTCAGACTAACCTAAATTCTCTTTAAACACCAATCTCCCCGCCTCAGCACTGCCTAAGAGTTCAAATGCCTAATGCTTCCTCTAGAGCTCCTGTTGTGTCTGAAGTCTATTCCTTGACGCCTTACCTAATAACTACCAGCTTAAGGTCTCAGGTTTCTTTGGCAGAGATTCTCTTCTTTTCCTTTTTGTTTTGTTTTGTTTGGTTTATTTGTTTTAGGAAAAAAAGAAAAGGCAAAACTCCACCCCAAACTGAGCACTTAGTGGCAAGTTTATATGCTCTAGTAAGATGGATCCTAAATCTAGCTCTTAACCTCTGAAAATAAATTCATTAGCCTGTATAAGTAGAATGACAGACTATTATTTATGTTAATATTGATCTAATGTAAGCATTTAAAATGAATGTTGGATCATTGTTTTAATAGTTTACATTAAAATTCCATCTTTTGGGGGAAAAATTCCCAACTAATTCTAGAACTATTTCATGAAGCAAAGAAAGGAAAACTAGAAAATATAAAAAATATTAACTTCCTCCAGGCAAGATATGCAGAACTTTTTAGATGATGAAGACTAATAATGAAGACCGTTTTAATTTAATATCTTTAAATTGTTTATTCATTGAATAGGTGGCAATGTAGGGAAGAACACATTGTTCTTTTATTGTATCCAAGTCCAATAATTTTCACATTAGTTTTGCTGGAACATATATGGCTATAATCTGGATAAATTGTACTGTATTTAATCTGGATTGGACCTCGTGTTCTGACCACAATTCTCTGACACTAACTGGGTGTCCTGCAATTCAATCTGATTCTAACACTAACTACCCAGAGTTAGCACAGACTCCACAAATTGAGGGGTTGGTCCCACAAGACTGCCCCATTTCAGAGTCCAGTTGCAAGTCAGGTATCCCCATGCTACCTGCACTACCTTACCACAAATTCAGAGCTCCCTAAAGCCCCCTCAGTTTCAGTAATTTGCTGGAATAACTCACAGAACTCACTGAAAACCCTATAATTATTGTAGTTTTATCATAAAGGATATAACTCAGGAACAACCAAATGGAAGAGACACACAGAGCATGATCAGGGTGGGGGTGCACAGATCTTCCATGTCTTCTCTGCACAGAATCCAGGTATGTCACCCTCCCAGCGTATCAATGTTTTCACCAATCAGGAAACTGCACTGAGTTTCTGTGTGCAGAGTTTTTATATGGAGTTTTATTACATAGGCATGATTCACTAAATAATTAGCCACATGATTAAACTCAGTCTCCAGTCCTTCTCCCCTCGCTAGAGGTCAGGGATGAGGCTGAAAGTTCTAGTTGTCCAATCGTGTGATCAGTCTTTCTGGCATGGCCAGCCCCTCCCTTCAAACTTCTAAGGGCCCACCATGAGTCAGCTCATTAACATAAACTCAAGCATTATCAAAAGGAGCTTATTATAAATAACAAAAGGTATTCCTATCTCTCAGGAAATTCCAAGAGTTTTTGAAGGGCTATGCCAAGAGCTTGGGACAAAGACCAGATATATTCTTTTATTATATCAAAGACCTCAAGAGTATATTTGATTCAGTCCCATAGCTTTAAACAAGTGAAATAATATTATTACCTTCATGTAACACCTGAGACATCTGGCACTAAGAACTTATATGTTTGGCCCAAGGTCACACAACTAGTAAGTTCTAGAAAAGGCTGGAATCCTATTACCTTAACCAATGATACGTTCATTTTCTGTGGATATTAACTTAGAGTATGAGACTAAGTTTTCCAGCGAAGTGCTAGGTCATCCATAAAATTTATACCAAAGACACATTATCTACTTTCAGCTTGGAAAGGGTTGTGCTGACTTTTTATATTTTTTAATCTAGCACTTTCACTATGAAAAACATCCTGTGTGGAACCTACCTTAATCATTTCTCTGACATTCAGCTTTTTTCATAGTGTTGTATGCCATGCCTCCAACCTGCTTAAGAGTCCTGATTGTGAGTCTTGATTCTTTTCCTTTCAATGGTTAGCATTTATTTTGTATTGTATGCTCTTAAAACATTTTTGAGTTGTAGTTCCAGATTGTTACTGTCATTGTCAGGTTTTAGTCTGAAAATGTCGGTTCTTAGTGTCCTCATGGCTAAAGAATGACCAGATGCGCCAAAGTTAGGCAAGCATGAAAATGAGGTTTATTGAGGACAGAAAGATGGGATTATAGGACAAGAGGAAGATATAGGTTTACAGTGCATGGTACATATGCCACAGATGTTGATCAGGCCCATTATTGCAGCAAACAGAGAGCAGAAGGAAGGGTGGAAAAAGGGGTTGGTTATGGTCTGCATCTTGTTTTATAGTGCCCAGATAGGGCCCTCCCTCTTGGTTCAGAGTTCACCATGGAACCACTTTGATTGGACAGTCGGGAGTCACATGACCTGAGTCTTAACTACACATGCAGGTTGTTCTAGCTCAATTTCTGGACTCTATGGTACCTATGCTGCTTGGCTTGTAGGCTAGAGAGTCCTCTGCATTCTTTTGCAGCTGGGGCTCCAAGTTCTGATTGGCAGATTCAAAGAGTATTCCCTTCTCCTCCAGGTATGGAGAATTAGGGTGGGGCAGGACCAAGATGGGGGCAACAGCACCCACTTTCATCCCTAGGAGACCCGGAATCTCTCACTATCTATCTAACATCATCATTGGCTGGAGAAACTGAAGCAAAGAGCTTTGTCCAGAAACTTACATGCCAATCAGCTATCACCATTAAAAAAAAATTATACCCTGATGCTTTCCAAAAATGATTTGAGACCACTTTCAACAAATTTGAGAAATAAATAAATTAGATATAATAAAGCAACAATGGGATGAAGAGAAGAAAGGCAAGAATACAAGTGAAGAATTAGTACAGAGGTAGCAAAAACTTACTGACAAGCATGTTGAAGCATATATAAAGTACATAGCTCTCTCATTATCTAAGAGGGCAACATTTTTTAAATTCCAAATTCTGAGAGAAATTTCTCATATTGGGAACTGAATAGAAGTCCTATGGTCTGAATATTTGTCTCCCCAAAATTCGTATGTCGAAATCCTGAATCCCAAGGTGACAATATTAAGAGGTAAGGCCTCTGAGAAGTGATTAGGTCATAAGGACAGAGACCTCATAAATAGGATTAATACCTTTATAAAAGTGATCCCAGAGAGACCCTCATCCCATCCACATGTGAACAAACAGTGAGTAAGCACTATCTATGAACCAGAAAATAGGCACTAGATACCAAATCTGCCGGTGCCCTGATCTTGGACTTCCTGTCCTCTGGAACTGTGAGAAATAAATTTGTATTTTTTGTAAGCTCCCCACTTTATGGTATTTTGTTATAGCAACCTGAATAGGCTAAGACAAGAAGACCTAGTGTAGTATCATGGGCATTTGCTTCATTTCCAATTTCATAGCCAACGTAAAAATAGAATTCATATTGCTATGAATTTTGATAGTGCTCTTTCCTTGTCATTTCAAAATCATCAATCGTTCTTCGCACATTTAATTTTAATGTTGTTCATTCATTATAATCAACATCATCCAGAGCTGTGATGTTCAGTACTATAATAGCTGCCAGCCACAAAAGGCTACTGAACACTTGAAATGTGGCTAGTCAGAAATGAATGAGCTGTAAGTGTAAAATACATACCAGATTTTGGAAAAAATATAAAATATCTTAATATTTTTGAAAATATTGATTTCATGTTGAAATTATATTTTAAATATATTAATTTAAATAAAATATATTATTAATTTTAAAAATTAATTTCTCTTATTTCTTTTTTTAATGTGTCTACTAGAAATTCTAAAATTACCCTTGTGGCTTGTATTTCTATTTAGACAGTGCTTTTCTGGAGAATTGGTTTTCACCATTGTGTTAAATGTCCTACAGAATCCTTTCTCTATGTAAAATTTCAGATAGCCCTGTCTTTGGATATATATTCACACAGCAGAATATTCATTGTTAAACAAACATATGGATGAAATTAAGTCCTTAAAAGCATAGTAAAAATATCAAGAATATGAAGTTACTGCTTTGGAACACGAGTCTTTCTCATCTCTCAGGAAACCCACCCCTTTCATGGCAGATCTTCAACTTTCCTAGAGATAATACACAGAAGCACTTCCAGTTGCCAATTGGGAGAGGCCTAGTTTTAACAGAGCTATTGTGAAATTGGCCCTTACTATACAAAATTGTGAAGCATTCAGGAACTTTAGAGGACAATTTTGACTTTACATGGATCTGTGTGTTTTTGTGATTTTATTTCTCCCTAACTAAATGGAAAAGAATATTTAATATGTATATAAAGGGATATGTAAAGTGAATATTTGTTTTTAGACATTTAGGGTGGGAGATGCATATAGAAATAACAGGCAAACTTAGAAGGATTACATTTTAACTGGTTCACTGACTTAACCTTTTTGGCCTTATTTTTTCATCTGTAAAAGTCCTCAGTGATTACAAATGCTCCTTTCATCTTTAGGATTCTAGGGCTGTAGGTTCAAGACATAGGACATCTTTGGTATCCTTGACTATTATTTGTCTGCGGAATGTTAAGGGAAAATCCAATGACATGTGGCATGACATTGTTCTGCCATTATTTTCATTAGTTCTTCGTCTTCTACATTAAAATATTATTTCCCTAAACAACGAGCAGCACTTCATTTCTGTAAAGGCACCCAGTGCCCCTGGACTCCATAAATTGATAGAAATTTATGTCGTCTTCTTTCTTTAAATCTTAGAATGAAATTGTTTTCTAGGTTGATTTCTGAGATTCAACCCACCAATTTCTTTAAATTGTTTGCTTGTTTACTGATTTTTCTTTTCTTTTCTTTTCTTTTCCTTTCCTTTCCTTTCCTTTTTTTTTTTTTTTTACTCTGTCACTCAGGCTGGAGTGCAGTGACATAATGATAGCTCACTGTAACCTCAAACTCTTGGGCTCAAGCAGATTGTCCTACCTCAACCTCCTGAGTAGCTAGGACACCACGCCTGGCTCATTTTAAAATTTTTTATAGAGATGAGGGTCTCACTTGGTCTTGAAATTCTGGCCCCAAGTAGTCCTCTACCTTGGCCTGCCAAAGTGCTGGGATTATAGGAATAAGCCATCGTGCCCAGCCTGATTATTCTCATGTTAGGCAAGACATAGAAATCAACTTCTCCAATTTTCTAGGTTTATTTCTTTTAACACAGTGTTTCTCTCCAGGTGAATATGTACTGTCGTAGATATCAGTATCTGTAAGTGCTTGGACCCTCATTTCCTTTGAACATACAGTATATGGTACAGCCATATTGAGATTCATCTGCTTATTTACTTAGCAGCAGTGTGAAATGTGCTTCATGCTTGTGGCTATTTCCTAGGTTATAGGGGATTAATTCCTTAGTAATTAAAAAGCTATGTCTATCTGTCTTAGTTCTCAATTATATGAAGCTGGGAGAATTGAACTTTAGCATCTATTTAAAAATACATTTGGAGACTGGTTTGCATTTGCTATCAGACTTAATTATTATCAGTTTTAATCACGTTTCCTATAAAGAAACTTTGAGAATAAGTTAGAGTTAGCCTTTACTTTCTTCTGCCTTTTTAATAGTAAGTGTTTTTTAGTAGACTTTATTTTTTAGGGCAATTTTAAATTCATAGAAAAATTGTGTATAAAGTACAAAAAGTCCCGATATACTTCTTGCCCTACCACACACACAAATCTCCTCTACTATTGACATCCCACACCAAAGTGATACATTTGTTATAATCAATGAACGTACAAGGACACATCCTTATAACCCAAAGTCCATACTTTCCATTAGGATTCACTCAGTATTATACATTCTATGGTTTTAGACACATGTATAGTAACATGTGTCTACCCTTGTAATTTCACAGAGAATAGTTTCACTGCCTTAGAAATCCTCTCTTCTCTACCTATTCATCCCTCCCACCCCTCTGTCCCCTAGCAATCACTGATCCTTTATTATCTCCATAGTGTTCCCTTATCCAGAATGTCAAATAGTTGCAATCATACAATATGTAGCCTTTTCAGATTGGCTTCTTTCATTTAGTAATATGCATTTAATGTTTCTACATGTTTTTTCATAGCTTGATAACCAATTTTTTTATCTTTAGATAATAGCCCATTGTCTAGATGTAACACAGTTCATTTATCCATTCACCTACTAAAGGACATCTCGATTGTGTCCAAGGTTTAGAAATTATGAATAAAACTGCTCTAAGCATCCATGTTCAGATTTTATGTGGACATAAGTTTTCAACTCATTTGTGTAAATACCAAACAATTCAGTTGCTGAATTGAATGATAAGAGTAAAGCACCAGGACTCTGTCTCCCCACCTACGCAACAATTGCACTGGCAGAATTTGATGTAACTATTTCGGAACTCTGGAGTATATGAAAGACTTGCAAAATCCAGGGGAAGGCTTGGACCTCAAAGTTTGGTTAATTTTGATCAATTTTATTTCTTAGCACAATACCAACTACCCATCCACAGACCCCAGCTTTATGGCAGGCAAGTGTGTACGTGTTCCCAAAGCAACTTGCACACACCTTGTGGGAGCCAGGGTGGGCAAAAATTACCTTGTTCTGTTATTCGTGTTGTGATCATTGAATGCTGCTTCTAATCACAGAGGTTTAGACAAAGAGGCAGATAGCCATTGTTGTTGGTCCTCATCAGATTGTTGAAAGCCCCACCCCTTCTGGCTGAAGTGATGTCCAGGAGATTTAAAAGACTGGTACTTTTTTTTCTTCTCTTCATTTTTGCTTTTTCTCCTTTTGAGAGCCAAACATTAAAGACTAGGGCATTCAAAAGCAACTGCATATTGAGAAAAATTAGAAACTCACTGCACAAGTCCAGGAAAAGATGCAGGCTCAGAAAAGATGTAACAAGACATAAAGTTTTACATATCAGACTGAATACTGACACAAACACAGCCTGCGACAATCAACAAAGCAAAAATTTTTAATATTTTTTCTTTAACTTTTATAATAGAATTAAAAATAATTTGCTCACTATTACAGTATTCTTTTTTTTTTAATTTTAGAATATTATGGGGGTACAAACATTTTGGTCACATATGCCTTTGCCTCACCCAAGCCAGAGCTGCAAGCATGCCCTTCCCCCATACAGTGCACTCCGCACCCATTAGTTGTGAGTTTACCCTCCTCTGCCACCCTACCCCACCTAACTGACACCCAATAAATATTATTTCCATGTAAGCACCTTAGTGTTGATCAGTTAGTACCAATTTGATGGCAAGTACATGTGGTGCTTGTTTTTCCATTCTTGTTATACTTCACTTCAAAGGATGGGCTCCACCTCTATCCAGGATAATATAAGGGTGTTAGTTCATCATTGTTTTTTGTAGTTGAGTAGTATTCATGGTATACATACACCACATTTTATTAATCCACTCATGTATTGATGAGCACTTGGTTTGTTTCCACATCTTTGCAATTGTGAATTGTGCTGCTATAAACATTTGAGTGCAGATGTCTTTATTACAGAATGTCTTTTTTTCCTTTGGGTAGATGCCTAGTAGTGGGATTGCTGGATCAAATGGTACTTCTATTTTTAGTTCTTTGAGATATCTCCAAATTATTTTCCACAGTGATTGTACTAATTTACAATCCCACTAGCAGTGTAAGAGTGTTCCTACCTCTCCACATCCACACCAGCATTTGTTGTTTTGGGACTTTTTGATAAAGGCCATTCTTACTGGAGTTAAATGATATCTCATTGTAGTTTTGATTTGCATTTTCCTAATGATTAGAGATGTTGAGCACTTTTTTATATGTTTGCTGGCCATTGTTCTGTCTTCTTTTGAAAAGTTTCTGTTCATGTCCTTTGCCCAATTTTTGATGGGGTTGTTTGACTTTTTCTTACTAATTTTCTTAAATTCTATATAGATTCTTGTTATCAGCCCTTTATCAGATATGTAGCATGCAAATATTTTCTCCCATTCTGTAGGTTGTCTGTTCGCTTTAATGATAGTGTCCTTGGCTATGCAGAAGCTTTTTAATTTGATCAGGTCCCATTTATTTTTGTTGCTACTATGATTGCTTTGGGGGTCTTCTTCATAAATTCGTTGCCTAGACCAATGTCTATAAGAGTTTTCCCAACATTTTCTTCTGGAATTCTTAAGGTTTCACCCCTTAGTTTTAAGTCTGTTATCCATCATGAGTTGATTTTTGTGAGAGGTGAGAGGTGGGGGTCCAGTTTCAATCTTCTACATGTGGTTATCCAGTTTTCTCAGCACCATTTGTTGAATAAAGATTCTTTTCCCCATTGTATATTTTTGTCTCCTTTGTCAAAGATTAGATGAGAATATGAGGATTGTTCTATATCTGGGTTCTCAGTCCTGTTCCAAAGGTCTATATCTCTGTTCTTGTGCCAGTAACATGCTGTTTTGGTTACTATAGCTTTATAGTAAAGCTTCAAGTCTGGTAGACTGATGCCTCCCAATTTGTTCTTTTTGCTCAAGATTGCTTTGGCTATACGAGGTCTTCTCTGGTTCCATACAAAGCGTCGAATTATTCTTTCTAGATCGGTAAAGAATGATGGTGGTATTTTAATTGGGATTGCATTAATTCTGTAGATCACTTTAGGTAGTATGGACATTTTAACAATATTGATTCTGCCAATCTGTGAGCATGGTAGTGTTTTCCATCCGTTTACATCTTTTGCAATTTCTTTTCTCAGTGTTTCATAGTTCTCCCTATATGGGTTTCTCACCTGCTTCATTATTATTCTGAATTAGTTTGTGTATTTACATTTATCAGTGAGTTTCATACTTTCGTGTTGTTAGTTACTGTCCTTTTTTTCAACTTGAAAAGCTTCCTTTAGCATTTTTTATAAGGCAAATCTTGTGGTAATAAATTGCTTCAGGTTTGCTTGTCTGGGAATATCTTTATCTCTCCTTCAATTTTGAAGGACAACTTTGCTGTGTCTAGTATTCTTGGTTAGCAGGGATTTTTTTGTTTGTTTTTCTTTCCTTTCACTAGTTTGAATTTATCATCCCATTCCATCCTGGCTTGCAAGATTTCTGATAAAAATTCCATTGATAGCTTTATAGGAGTTCCGTTTTATTTGGCAAGGCTCTTTTCTCTTTCTGCTTTCAAGATTCTCTCTTTGTTTTTGACTTTCGACAATTTGATTGTAATGTGTCTCTAACAGTCTTCTTTGAGTTCGTATTGTATGGGATCTTATGAACTTCATGATTGTGAATGTTAACATTGCTCCCAAGATTTGAGTTTTCAGACAGTATTTCTTTATTTAAATAAGCTTTTTGTTCCTCCATTTTCTTGGACTCTTATAATTCGTATATTCATATGTTTGACTGTGTCCCACAAATACCTTATATTTTCTTCACCATTTTTCATTCTTTTTTCTTTGTATTTCTCTAATTGGCTAATTTTAAATGACCTGTCTCTGAGTTTACTAATTCTTTCTTCTGCATGATCAAGTCTACAATTAGAGCTCCCTATTGAGTTTTCAGTTCTATCATTATATTCTTCAGCTCCATTATTTCTGTTTGGATCTCTTTTATAGTTTCAGTTTATTAAATTCTTATTTTGTTCATGCATTGTTTTCCTAATTTCACTTAGTTGTCCTTCTAACAAATTGTCTGCTTTCTTGCATCTCATTGGGCTTCTTTAAGATGATTATTTTAAATTATTTTCCAGGTCATTAAATGATCTTCATTTGTTTGGAGTTAGTTACTGAAGGTTTATTAGTTTCCTTTGATGGTATCATTTTGCTTATTTTGTTTGTTTGGGTGTGTTTATTATCTGTTTAGCCTTGCATTGGTGTCTGGGTATTTGAAGGAGCAAACACCTCTTCCAGCTTTTATAGACTTGTTTAGGCAGATAGAGGCCTTCTCTTTTTGGGTCCTGTCTTAATATGATTGTGCTGCTATAACAAAATACCTGAGACTGGGTAATTTATAAACAACAGAAATTTATTTCTCACAGTTCTGGAGACTGGGAAGTCCAAGATCAAGGCACGAGCAGGTTCAGTTGTTTGGTAAATGCTGCTCTTTGCTTTAAAAATGCACCTTGATGTTGGATCCACTAGAGGATGGGAACACCATGTCTTCACCTGGTAAAAGGTGGAAGGATAAGAAAAGATGAACTCCCTCTGTGAAACTGTTTTATAAGTGTAACCACTCCCATTCATGAGGCAGATCCCTCATCATTGAATCACCTCCCCAAGGCCACACCTCCCAATACGATTGCATTGGAGATTAAATTTCAACGTGAATTTAGGAGGGATAAAAAACATCCAACGATAACAGGTTCATTTGCCAGTGAGATTGCCTTCGGGGTAGTGGTTGAGTGGGGTTGGAGCTGGTTACTTGGTTGCTCCTGGTTTCACAGTGGGGTCCACAGTAGACAAGACTACATCTATGAATTCTAGCAGGTATGGATCCTTCCTGATCCATAGGTGGCCTGGACTGCCTCCAGGACCTTGGTTTATAGTGTTGGAAGGGAATGGGAGTTTGTTTAAGGGTCCACAGATGGCGTACTTATTAATAGGTGCACTGATGAGTGTGGTTTCCTCTAGTTCACTGGGAGGGCTATTGCTAGGTCACTGAATTGGTCCCTAGGAAGTCAGCACTTGCCCCTGACTGTGACTGAGAGAGACTGGAATTGAGTCACAGAACTTTCAGTGTTCACTGCCAAGACCAAGATCTGCAGACCTGCTTCTGGAGGGCACAGAGAGTACGTCTCCCCCTGAGTCTATTTGTAGTAAAGACTACTCTCAGATGGCAGTTGAGAGGGCCTAGAGTCAAGTTTCAAGGCCTTCTCAGGATCTACTGTAGACTTGAGGTCAGCAGTCTTGCCCCAGAACCTGAGTGAGTGCATGTCTTTCCTGGAATCTCTCTGTGGACAGGGCTGCTCTCAGACCACAGCTGAGACTGGCTGGAGTTGTTTTTTCAGGGTCCAGAGCTGAAAACAAAGTCAGCAGTCATGTCACCCAAGGCACAAGTGGGCATGACTCCTACTGGTTCCTTTCTGAATAGTTTTGGTAGCAGGATTAGCCAAGGACAAATGGGGCTAGGGCCATGTCCTCAGGATGTTGGCTTGTTTCTAGGTCTGGAAACAGTTGACAAATCTGCCATCTAAGCACAATTAGGGCCTGTCAAAAGTTCTGTCTTTATTCTTGGGCTCCCCCAGGATTTCACACTGCTTTAACAAAAAGCATTTTTATCTATGGATGACTGCAAAATTATTGTTGCTGT
This sequence comes from Lemur catta, assembly GCF_020740605.2. Classification (NCBI taxonomy): domain Eukaryota; kingdom Metazoa; phylum Chordata; class Mammalia; order Primates; family Lemuridae; genus Lemur; species Lemur catta. The sequence continues at coordinate 55,950,207 of NC_059131.1, read as the reverse complement.
GTGGAGATAAATGTGGAGGACCTCCTATTCCACCATCTTACTGCCATTACTCCAATATGGAATACTTTTTACATGCTTATTGGCCATTTATATATTTTCCATTGTGAAGTGTGTGCTCTATCTTCTCCTATTTTCAATTGTTTTTTAATTATTATTATTGAGTTGTAATAATTAATTATACATTCTGGATATTAGTCCTCTGTCAGACATGTTTTGTAGATATTTTCTATAAGTCTGTGACTTACTCATTTTTCCTTTTGTTTATTTTTTATTGTGGTAAGAACACATACATGAAATCAACCCTTCTATCAAATTTTTAAGTGTGCAGTGCAGTATTGTTAACTATGCACACAATTTTCTCAGCCATCTACCCTTTTTGAAGTGGGAGATCTAGTGAGTTACATATTTAACATAAAAAGCAAATAGTTTACATCATAGAGTCATGCCCTAGATAATTAATGGTAGCTAATTTTTATGACCACATATTCATACAAGCATGCCTACACAAGCATAGTCAGTTGAATCTCCAAGGAGCTTTCCCCTTCCACCTCCTCCCCATCCTTTTCTTTCTCCTTGACATAGTTCTCCTTCATTTTTACTTCCTTATGTTCTGGCCAACCTTTCTCTGACCAGTGGGGCCTGGAGTGGATTCCCTATGGAGTCTATCAACTCCTCTCTGTAATTAGCTTAGTGGAGCCACTGTGAAGTGATGCAAGAAGGCTTTGGCTTCCCCAGAGCCACACTTGGTAGTCTAGCACAGCCCTTATCTGTTGCTCCAGGGAGCTAGATACCAGGAAACCATTATGTTAATACAGCAACAACAGCTCTTATTTTTTTCAGTTCCACAGAAAACACATGTGACCTGACATGATCTTAAGATATAAACAAATATCCAGTATTACTGTAGTCTTCGGAGTACTGAGTTTTCTTATCTGACATTTTGGCCTAAACTTAATCCCTAGTACATTCAGTAAGAGTAGGTAATACTGGCTTGTCCATTGTCTGAACTGGAAGTTCGCTAGGAGCAATAGTATACCGATGTTATCTGAGGATATCTCAGTAACATTTTGCAGATTGTCTTTTCACCTTCCTCTTATTTGAACAAATTATGTTTTCCTTTCAAAATTGCTATTTTACCTACTTGCCAGACAGTATTAGTTTCGCTTTTCTGAAATGTATTTTACCTTGTTGCTCGGCTTCCTTTGAAAACTGTTTTTGTTCTGTGGACATTTTGCAAAGATTCAGAAAATTAGTTTTACATTGTTTCTTACAGCCTGCTTTTGATTAAACTCCCAAGCGTTCTATCTATCTATCTATCTATATATATATATAAAAATTACAGACTAATGCAGTCATTTTGACTTCTCAAAGCCCCTTCCAACTCTGACTCTTCCATTTTATTCTAATTTAGTATTCTGTGCTCTTTTATGTATTTTGTTTTCTTCAGCCACATGTGAATGTACCGGAAAATTAAAGTTAAAAAAATTTTTTTCTTTCCCCTTCTAAATGACAGAGTTTCTTAATTTCAAGATTAGCCTTCAAGAAGTCTAGAAAGTATTTTTGAAATTAGTGGAATTCTTCCTTTGGTAACTTCATTTCATTATAATGTGAAGATTATGAAAAATGTACATTTAAAGCATATTTTTGAAAAATTAATATGGTTTTCAAAATGATTACCACATCTCATAGATTTATGTGTGTATGAAAATGTAAAGGGTTGTTGGATATTTGGCAGGTTAAATAAGTTTATTAGTGATTTTCTTTCTCCTGTCATGCCCTTACTGACCATATGCTTTCTTTCCTGTAACTTTGTACATCCCCTTTTAATTTTTTTTTTTCTTTAAGACAGGGTCTCACTCTGTTACCCAGGCTAGAGTACAGTGGCATGATCATAGCTCACTGTAACCTCGAACTCCTGGCTCAAGCAATCTTCCTGCCTCAGCCTCCCAAGTAGATAGGGACTACAGGCCTTTTAATTTTTTTTAATGAAAATATTTCCTTCATAAACTTCAATGAGTTGGCAATTTCCTCACTGAAAGATTTTGCACATTTGCCAATTGGATCTTGGAGTCAGACCCTGATACCAGCTTAGACTCTGCGAGTCCCTACTATGCATGATTGGACAAGGGCAGGGTAGGGCTGCAGGGGAAAGCCAGGCTTTCTGGAGAGTGAGTTGGTACTGGTCAGAGGCTCTACTAAGCTGAACAAGTTTTCCAAGAGAAAGCCACCTTGCCAGCTTCTCTGGAACTTTGATTCAGTCCCCAAGTAACAGGAGTTAGTCAAAGGTAAGATGTAGTTCTGTTAGTGGAGCAAACACCTTGATTTCCTTACTGATTCTTTGGAAACTTTGGTGCCGTAATAGTTTGAATCACTTAGAGAACAAAAACCTATTATGGATCCTGGAATCCAAAGACAAGTCCCTTTGTGGACTAGTCCCCACAAAGGGACTTGTCCATTATGGCCCATGTATCCATTGGTTCTACTTAGCCACAATTGCACATTTTTACCCCTTTTTATGATATCAAAAGAAGGAAGGTTTTTATTGTTGATTCTGAAGGGAGGCTTCTTGTATGTACATATAATCAATTTGTGGATGTATCAGCATATTACACGAAGCTGGGAGCCTCTCGCCCCTCTTTCATGTATGGTTTTCCTCCTCTCTATCAAGCAGCATCTGAGAATTTGGGTGTACAGACCTATCCCAGTTGCCTACAATGCTAAATCTTGAACAAAATATATCTCTTGTCACTAGAGAAAATACTGTTACATCAGCACACCACTAATATGTGTGTGTGTGTGTGTGTGTGTGTGTGTGTGTGTGTGTGTGTGTTCTTCAGTTTCCTTTTCTCAGGTTATAAAAGTGGTTTGTGTTCATTTTTAAAGTTTATAATATATAAAGAAGAAAAAAACACTCTTACAACCTTCCTCTGTAGTAGCCTTGGTTAACATTGTGAAGTGAGTGCTTGCTGTCATATCTGTGCATACTATATTTTATATAGTCGAAATGAGAGTATATGTAAATTCCTGTTTTATTTTTTGAAGTATTCACACTTTCTCATGCTACTACCATTTTTCATATATTAAAAATGTTGACTCTAAGAGGACAATCACGTTTGTAAGGGTTCATTGAGTCACAAAGTTATAGGCGACCTGTTTTGTGCATTTATTAAATGTTTTAGTAATACTATTGAAAATTACTGTTCTGTGGCTAACACACTAGTAACTTCCTTTAAATGAAGCAATTAAATATTTGCCTATAAATAAATTTGCATTGCCAATTTACTGACTCATCACTGAATGATAGCTGACTTTATTCTAATGTTTTGTCCTTGATAAAGAACAGTGGTTTTAACCTTTTTTGGGTCATCGACCCTCTGAGAATTCAGTGAAAGCCATGAGCCATCTTTGCAAAGAAATGCATATTTACACAAAAAACTAATTATAATGATAATCAATTATGATACGCTGGGCACTCTGCCAACTGCTTTGCATGTGTTATTTCATTTAATCCTCATAGCAGCACTATAAGGAATGCTCTCTTATTCTCATTTTTGAGATAAAGATTCTGAACTTAAAAAGATCAAGTAATTTGTGTAAGCACCTGAGCTCATAAGTGGAGACCTGGGGCTCATACTCTGATTTTTATGACCCCAAAGCCCATGCCCTTAACATTGTGCATGTAATTTATAATTTTAGGGAGCTCATAAATTCCTAAAGTCTGCTTATTGATACTCAGATTAAGGGCTCCTTACTTATCGCAATCCAGAGATTTCCACTGGCAGTGAAGAGTGTATGTGGCTAATGAATCTTGCTATTTGTGCAACTTATTAAATTAAAACACTATATTTGTTGAGCATCTGCTATTTTGAATACTTGTTAGGTTTTGTGTGATAGTCCTATAATAATCCATAAGGAGTTTAATGTCTACATGGGAAAAGAAGAATTGTATACATAAAGCAATGAGAAAAATGCAAATATGAAGTTGAATATATATTATTTAGACATTTTCATAAGCTGTACATAAAATTAATTGCTTTACTTTGTCATACCTGATGCAATTGTCATTCTTTGATTCCCTGATATATAAAAGGGGAAATCAAATCTAAAAGGGCATCATATCCTTTGGGAACCTGGAAGACTCAGTGTGTCATAAAAATGAGGTTTATAAAGTGACTCTGACAACTAAATATGTATCACATCCAGATTCCTAAATGGTTTCATCAGCTTCATCTATTAGCCCCAAGGATCACGCACAATAAGGAGATTCAAGAATGTGTAGCCAGCTCCCCAGCATTCCAACTGTGTATCTGAGGATAATTATGTTGAGTTGGACATATATAGGACAGCAGAACATGTTGATAGTTGCTGCATTTTGACTCAATTAGTGTTCCTACTGACAAAGAGGACTTCAAATGCTTCAAATGCTTCAGCATAGACTTGAGCCATGCAATATTGATAGTGATAATTTATCAACCATGGTAGAAACCATCAAGCACGGAAAGCGTAATTAAGCTGACCACCTAACAATCAGGGCTGTCAAAGAGTGGCTGCAGCTATAATTCAAAGAACTGCTATTAACAGGAACATAGTATGGCCCAATTGTGCATTTGACTCAAATAGCTCCTGTATATGAGGTTATCACAGATAATGGCTATTGTAGATATGAAAGATGGAGTATATCAAGCTTTCTATTAACATGGCCTTCATCAAGTATTTGTACAGTTTTAGAATTTTACTCTTTTAAAACTTTTATCACTTGGGCTACATATGAAAGAATTTATAAATGACATTTGAATGTTCTTCTCAAATCAAATAGAAACTTTAGTACTGCTAATAATGCTATATAGTTTATCTCTTTCCATTTATGAATCATTTTTATTTGAAGTGTCTACAATAATAATTTCATATATAATTGTTTAATACATTTGCGCTATATTTTAATTAGTTTAAGAAATCGCTTTAAATTTCATTTCATATACTGTTCCCATAATCTTTGCAATCTAAGTTGTTGGCATTATTTTTAAAAGTGGGGCAAGGATTTTATGAAACGCTGTTATGTCTAAGAAGCCCTCAGATGAAAAATATTTTTAAAGAACAGAAATTCCTATCATTGTTCACAAATTTTCATTTGAGTCTATCCAGCTACTAACTATTGCAAGTAATTGTCCAGACATATATGTAAATATCTTCATAGATTTTATTTAATTTCAAAAGAAGAATATGATGCCAAAACTCTGTAGTTTCCTAAATTGAAATGAAAACATTTCTTTTCATATTTGCTTTGAACAGACACTTGAGTTGTTTTTGATGTAAATAGTAGATAGGATATTGGCTACACAGAGAGAATTGAAGACATAGTAACTATCTAGCTTTTGAATTTGTTCTGTATGTGTGTGTATAGGGAACTTAAGACCTTTTGATTTCATAATAAGCAAGGCTCAGGGACAATAAAACTTGACATTCTTAACTGTTACTAGTTTTTGTCCCTGTAGCCCTGTGCAGTTATCTTCTTGTTAACAATGTAGAAGCCAGAGTCATAAACTGAGCGTGGACCCAAGGCACCGCTGTAAATCGCAAATAGCATTCATGTAGTATCCTCAACCTAACACTAAATTGGGGTAGAGGGAGGAGAAGAAAGAATTTTTCAGAGTAGAATGGAAGTAGAAGTCAAGGATAAAGAATACACTAGAAGGACAGACATGCGCAAATATTCTCTAAGTTTTGTAGTGAGATCTATTCAGATGGGCCTTTTCGTATCTGCAAATACTCCTTTGCTCAAAAGCCAAGTACTAGATCGGTGCAGCCTTTGCTGCTACGGTGTGTGTGTGTGTGTGTGTGTGTGTGTGTGTGTGTGTGTGTATGTGTGTTGGCAATAATGCACTCATGAGATAATACAAATAATCAGTGAAGGAATAATTAATGATGTGGCAGGGAATATTTTTTGATAAATGCTTGGGGAATGAGGTGACAAGCGTGAAATTAGAAAATTCCTTCAGCGATCTAAAATATAAATAGCTTTTGGAACTGAAAAGAGTTTCACAGCTGAAGATTTTATTGTGTTGAGAGGAAAAACTTTTTTCTCTCCCCCACTCCCTCCTCCTTTGCAAGTTGTTTGTCCATTCACAAAACAAATACTCTGAAGCCCAGCGCGGCTCATGGGAATAAATTTCAGGTCGAATTAGTACAGTTTCCTTGCTGTCAGGATGCTGGAATTAATGGTGTTTTGATGACACGAATTTTGAAGGGCAAACAAAGAAGCTGAAGGGAGAGAGACATGACTCCTTAGAAGCTCGGTCCTCCTCTCCCCCAGCCTCTCTTGTCTTCCCTGTCATCCGTCTGCCAATCTCCCTGTCCATGGTTAGTTAAAGGCGCTTTTTATCCTCTTTTCTTTCCCACAGAGTTTGCCAGATCCGGCCCGGTGCCTGGGTTCCAGGAGGACACGCTGCAGTTGGCCTTCATCGACTTGAGACAAGTAAGTCTTTGTGTTTTTGTTTTTTGTTTTTCTTTTAAGATGTGTGACTGAAGACCATCAGGTCTTAAGGAAAAGGGGAGGGGAGGGGGATTGGCATTGGCGATTCACACTGGAGACCTAAGGGTTTTTCCCTGTGTTTGAGGCCACCTCTTTTATTTAGCTATCTGGGATCCTTAGCTATGGTGGAGTTAAAGGTTTTGTGGGGAGAAGGAAAGGCAGGGGGTGGGAGGAGGGACACAGAGAGTAGAGGGACTCAAGTGACCCTCAAGTGATGTGACCCATTGTGCTGTAGTTGGCTTCTGTAGACACAGCAAAAAGATAACTCAGCAAACCAATGCAAAGCAGGTGCACTGATGCAGAGACTGCTTGCTAGGAGAACTTTTATTTGCAGATAATGTGGCCAGCAGCTTTTAAGAAAAATGAAACATTTTACATTCTGGACTGTTGGTTTGGTTTGTTGACTTTTTCCTGCTGCCTTAAGTCTTCCCATCTCTTCCTTTGTAGAATGTGGTCAGCCATGAGTGACCAAGTGGTCATTTTTGAAGATGTTTAGCAAAGGCCCCACCAGTCATGCTAAGCCTATTAAAGTAATGTGATGAAAGCTGGTACTTAGGCATACCTGAGCTTTGGCAAGTCCGTTAGATAGAAAGAGTCATTCTATAGGGCTGTTTCTTGCAGATTGAAATGGGTGGCTTGGTAGGCCTTGGTGGTTTGGGTATACTGGAGCAGGATGGGTGGGGGCTCAATGAGGGAGAGAGTTAACCGGCCTCTGTCATCTCTTCACTCTGAAGATGGATGGGGTTGGATAGAAAGTGTGAATGAAGTAAGAATCAATGACTGATGCTTCTCTCCTATTAAAACAATCTTTTTTTTGTCTGTTTTTAAAAGGGGGCTGGCTTTGTTTCTCCTGCCATAATGATGCAGTGCCTCTTGTTTTCAGAGCTGACATAGTTTGCATTCTGAAAACTTTTAGATGCCCAGGGTATTTCTTAAAGCTGTAGGACCCCTTGTATCAGTAGTCCTTACCACTGTGACTTGATTCATGCTGGAACAGCTTTTAACCCATAATGGATGGCCTGAGCTACCCCTGAATCCTTGTGGATGGGTGGTGTAATCTGTCATCTGATGACAATTCTGGAAAGCCCCGTTAAGCAGAAAACAGAAAATTGTGTGTCTATAGACCTGCCAAAGTTTGAGGATTCAGGCTGTGTCCCAGAAACGTGTGTCAACTTAATATTTGGGGGCCAGGGTGGGGGTTCTCTTACACATAAAGGCTTTCCCAGCATGATCACAAATGGAATTGAGTATCTCTTCCCACACATAAGACCTTCTACCTGTAGATTTAGCAACTCAGCTGAGACATTCAGGTTTTAACCCCTAGACTGATATAACATTGAAAGTTTGGGATTTTTCTTTAGGGTTTTGTGGGGTGATATCTGTTGGATTTCCCCCTCCCTTCTTCTCAGAGACTTCTAAGCCAATTGGCTTTTCTTGGAAAGCAGAAATCGAATTTCATTGGAGAAACACATCCAAGGAAAAATTTTTCCGTTCTCACTATTCATGAAAAGGAAGTGTGGTCACTTCTCTCTAGTTTGTGGTTTTGGTCCCTATGGAAAGCAACTAGTGTTCACAGAAAATGTTAACTAAGGGAGTAAGTTAGAAAGCACAGCCAAAATAAGGTGGATCTGAGCCGGGGATGAATGCTCAAATACTTGTGAGCTCTCAGCACTGTTGTTTATGCTTTAAGTTCCTATTTTCTATTACATTTCTGTTCCCAGGGTTACTTTTATAATGTTTTAATGGTAGAACCAAAACTCCAAAATTTTACTGATAATAGAAAAGTATGCCTCTTCCTATTGAGTCTACCACCTAATTTCTACTTATATCTGTCTCTAATAAAGCAGCTTAAAGGATACTTCTTCTAACATAGACCATTTGGAAAACTTCCTTAGCTTTTGGTCTGTAGCACATTATTATCAAGCCTTACGTAGGTTGAATCATTGTGAATAATGATCTTTCCACATGCAATGCTGACAATATTTATTTCCTTGCAGTTCATCTTAGTCATTCCCAGAGCATATTTAGAGTAGGCACCTTTTGAAAAGGAGACTTCTGAACTACAGAGTTGCTCAAACTATAAATAGAAAGCCTGGGAGTGTATTTTTGGTGATAATATCTTTACATTGAATGAGGCATGATTAAGTGTCCTTTTGCATATATTCTTTAGAATCCTAAAACAGAATGTTTGAATTTTGGAGTTGAGGCTAATCTTAAAAATCATGTAGTATGATACTTAAATCCTTGTACATCATCCCAGACTATACTTGAATACCCTTCTTTAGGAGAACTAATTGTCCCAAAGCAGCAAGTTCCACCTTAGGACAATATGATTATTAGAAAGATATTTGTTAAGTTGGCTAAAATCTGTCTCACTTAACATTGACCCTTTGAATCTTTTAATTTTTTTATTAATGTACCCCTCATTGGAGATGGGCTTTCTATTCTTCATTTATTTGGCTTCCTATTTGCTTGTAATTGAGTGTTTTTCACATGTAACATTGTTACCTATTCCTCATCTAGTCTTTATATGGTTGATTTAATGGACTGAAACTGGAGACTACTCTCATTGGTCCATGTTTTTCTTTCAGATATGTTATTAACAACACAGATTTTTAAATTCTAAATGGCCAGTCTAAACATTTTTAGGTCTTTATTCAGTTATCTAGCTTATTAACTGCTTTAATCGTTATGCCTGTTATAAATTGAAGATAAAAACATTAAACAGGAATGGCTGGAGTTAGGGTAAGTTAAAGCTGAGGCAAATTATAGGGTATCCACCCGTGAAAGAAGGTGTAGCAGAGCAAGGATGTTCTTTTACTGTCATTGGGTATATTTGCCTCACCAGTTTATATTTATTCAGATCATGCTTTCATGTTCTCTTGTTTTAGAGAATTTCAGACAGTATCAATTGAATGATAATTTTAAAAATACTCAAAACATGGAATATTTGATGAAGTCATCTTTGTATAGACTATAATGACAGAGTGTCATTTAAAAGCTGTAGAATTTCATTAGGAGGCAAATTATATGTGGATAGCAAAACTATTCATCCTTTCTCACCTGTCCTGTCTATGCTCACTTTCCTACTTCTTAAGGAAAAGAGAGAAATGACATTTTGAATATACAAGCTTTCGTGATATTTTACATTTGTATAGCACTTCAGAGTTAAAGTACAAATGAGTTAAATCTCATTTGTCAGATTTCTGGGTTTAGAAAACCTGCTATTAATAATGATGTGAATTAGACAATACAAATCAAAATCTCCATTAACATTTTATATTTTCTATATTTATAAGCTCATAAAAGTAGGATTGCAGTACAACTTCACATGCAAATATCAAATATATGTGTATCTGTCTATCAAAATTCAAATTTGGGTTGATGCCAAATCTTGAGAAGGATAGCTTTATGGACTCATTTAATTGACTGTCTTGAAGAGGGATGTACATTCCAAGTACTAATAATTGTGGACCTTTAATGGTTCATAATTGGGAACCATTTGTGAACAGGACCAATAGTAGATTCTCAGTACCCTTGACCATTTAACAATACAATGGCTTGTGATTTTCTTCCATGGGTAAACATTAAGTAGATAATGCTGATGAAAACTAGAATTTGATTTTGACTTCAGTTTATTTTATCAAACTCTGAGTACCTATTATGTACAAAGCACAACCAAAGTGCTATATGAATACACAAATGAATATAATATAATCTCTGCCTTCCAATAGCAAAGGGGTGATGAACAAATACTTGATTCTAATATATAAGGCACACTGTAATAATTATTACAGTAGAGGGGTGAAACCATTGTGTATGTTTCAATTATTTCAGCAGTTTTTGCCACATAATAAATCATCCTACAACATATTGGCTTAAAACAGGAACCATTTGTTAAGCTCAAAGTTCTATAGATTAGTAATTTAAGGTAGGTTCAGCTGATCTTACTAATACTTTGAGTTTAGCTGAGAGATTGGCTAGGGACTGGTTGGTCTAGGCATGCTCTTCTGTAATCCATGTAATTGTTCATCCATCAGCAGCCTAAACCAGGCTTATTCACATGGCTTCTTGACAGGATTCCAAGAGAACAAGAGCAAATGTGCAAACTCCTTGAGGCCTACACTTGGAACTAGCAAATCATCACCGCCACCACATTCTTTTGGTTAGAGCTAGTCACAAGGACAACTCAAATTCAAGAAATGAGGAAGTAAACTCCAATTTGTACTCTAATTGAGATATAAGATGTATATAAACAGCACAAATCAAGAGCAAGATTGTATCTATAAGTACAAAAAGAGGCCATGAAGTGGAGAGGCCTTTGTGATCCTGAATAATTATAAAATATTTCATGGAAAAGGTACAGAATTAAACTGAAAGAAAGTTAGACATTGGTAAAGGAAGAAAGTAACTCTTACATAGAAAGTGGCAGACTTAAGTTTTGTTTAAAAACATGGCAGGGGAGGTGTTGACTTAACTAGGATCTGGACTGTCTTTTTAAAGTATCAGGCTAATCTCTTTAAGTCCTCATTTCTTAATTTCTCTTATTTATTCATGATGTTTTGCTGTTAAGCTTATTCATGTACCTCTTTTTTTCATGTTTTGTCTATCCTTCTACTCATTAATTGAGTCTACCCTGAAATATTTCAAATTTTTGTTATTTACATTCATTTTGAAGACATCTTAACTTCCCCAGATAATTATTTGCATTATTTATTTAATTTATGGCACTTCACCTTATATGTTTGACCTAAGGTTTAAGGATGTTCTTTTCTTTTCCTTGGTAAAATCACAATATTTTCTGTTTCTTTGCCCCAACTGTTATTTACTTCTGATATATACTTAAGTTTTTGTAAAGCTGAATGAACTAGGTTGTGGCATTGCATCAGATCTCCTGAATGGAGCTTGTTGGCAACAACTCTTATACAGCAAGCCAACCCAAGATGTCTAGGGCTTTTTTTAGATTGAGCTGTTGCTATTCCCTCTAGGCCAGTTATTCCCCAATTTCTAACCTACAGTCTAAAGTAAACATAGTGCATTTCCATTGCAGATGCTTAACCTGCCTTAAAAACAGCTATAGGACCTAAGAGAAATAGTTGTATATTTCTTTGGGGATGTTGAACAAATCCTGCTGCTATTGCTATTAGCAGTATAGAGGTAAAAACCAGTACCTTCAGTTAGTCAACACTAGTTAGGGAAACCTGAAAACAACTCAAGAACCTAACTATATAGAACTGCCTCTCCTATTTCTCATCCTGTTATGATCCTATTCAATAAAATTTTGGTTTTCAAATCAAATTGCCCAAGTCATTGAACATTATCTTGTTCCTAAGGGGAACATTCTCCCTTTACTTGACTGCTGTGGCTCATATGGAGAAATCTTAACTTTGCTTAATATTTATTTGCATTTTATTCTCAGTAGAAGACCCATTTGTATCAAAAGCTGATTTTTTTCTGATACAACACATACCAAAATGATATATAGTCCATAGGGTTTATTTTTTAATGTTTCACCTTAACCAGTCTAAACTATCCACTAACTACGAGACTTCATAGGAGGCTGGGGTAGGGATAGAGCAGGCCCACAGCTCAGAAGCCTGGAGATTGCACTCTTCTGTTTTTCATCACGACCATTAAGCTGTTAACAGGAAGGCATCTCTCATATGTACTCAATATCGGTCCTGAACCTGCTAGAATATAACTTGAGGTTTTGGGGGCGTGACCTGTGGTTTCCCCAAGTGTTTACTGAGCAGTTTCCAGGAGTCTTGATGGAGAAGAGAAGTGTAAGGGTAGGTAGTAGGAGAAAGTTTTTATGAAAGAGATATTCGTCATAGAGGAAAATAGAAAGAGTTGTTTGAGAACCCTCTAACAGTGAAGTGTATGGACCAGTAATGTTCTCAGTAGAAATACTCTCCAAGTGCTCAGTAGAAATATTCTGTTGACATAAGGTTATGGATGATCTTGTATAATGGCCTATAAAACTGGGATTTATCTACATCGGAGTCAGAAATCAAATAGCTTGATAACTCATGGAATTGGAAGATGTCATTATTATGACTGATGTGGATGGTAGTAGAAGAAATGGTTTCAGCCATTAAGCACATTATCTTGGAAAAGATTATCTGTACCACCGATACAGTAGCATATATATGTGGGGAGGGCAGATCAGAAATGAAATTCAGAATCATTATATCCCAAAGTCATTGGGCATTAGAAGAGGACATAGTAATATGTCAGACCACCTGCACAGATCTCTCTGCTGATGCAGAGCCAGTAAATGTCTGCAGACCGTATTCCATATCTTGACATAGGCACAGCAAGCACTTGGTTATAGATATAGACCTCCCTAATCAGGAAGTATGCATTCGTTCATTCAGTGCTATTCCTAGCACTGTTATAGGCAGTGGGTATAATGCAGTGAATAAAACATGATTCTTCATGGAGCTTACATGCTTGTAAAGCAGGCCTTTCCAACATTCTATTCTTCCCATGGTGTCCAGGTAGCCCTGGTTCTTCAAGGGAATGCCACTTTATCTAGATTTTGCGTTTTTACATTGATGCCATATTGTTTGGTTTGGGGGACAGCTGCAGAATTCAGTGGCAAGATATCCAAGGCAAGGTCAAGTCTACTGTACACTGATACACAGGCTTTCAGAAAAGAACTTTAGCTGTAGTTTGGCAGCTTGGCATAAATAAGATGGTCAATTTCAAAAGGTGGTCCTTTGGTTCTTGGAAGCAGAGACTTTGGTTATTTTGATAAGATTGTTTTACCAAGTTATTTTGACATACACCTGTAGCCTTCAGGGTGATACCTCCAACATCAAAGGAGGCTCTGACAGGAAGTAATTCCTATTCCTAAGCAACATCTTAGCTAATATCTTCTGGGCTTAGTTCTGTGAAAATTATAAAAAGAAATATTCTGAGACTAGACTCCACTGAACTACACCTTTGACTTTATATAAGCCAAGACTGGATCATCATATACAAGGATAGGGCACAGGTAATTAAGATCTTCAGCTACTGGGATGCTGCAGCAGCCTCTGCCAATCAGGGAAATCTCTTTACTTTGCTTAGAGTAACTGGAGCCGTCAAGGTAAATTAATGGAAGGAATTGCCAGTAATATGTAACAAATTCTGGGATTTGCTAAATGCCCTCAGTTGAATGGAGGAGTCTACTCTAGAACTGCTGAGGTTTTAATCTCACTACATACTAGCTTCTTAACTGGGGAGGAGGTGAGCTCATAAATTCTACCTCAGGGCCTTTTTTAATTTAACAGAGTTAATTTTTTGCAGACTAGGTTCTCATGAAATAATATCCAAACAGAACATAACTCTTTGGTATAGAAAAACATGTAAGATGTTATTTAAATGCCAGGAAAAGACTGACATTTAATAGATCAAATGCCATTATAGCAGGATTGAAAGGCCATTTTCTAGTCATTATCCTCTCACTACGGAAATCATTTTAGCACCTCAGAGGTCTAATTTCCTAAAGTCTTCATGGAATTGTTTTAAGAGGTTGGAAGCCAGAGAAAGGGAATATTATTAGTAGTAGATGATAACCACATTGAGACCATGGTAGTCTTATTAGAGGTAGACTCCTTTTTAATTTATTTTTTAATAGAAAAGGGGTTGTAGAGAAGGTGGAAGGCCTGACGAACTGTATTTTACAGGGGCTTTGGTTTTCTTCAGGGAGCAAGCATACCCACTTAGCAGCAAAGTAAGCCCCAAACACTTGTTCTTTGCACAGCTGTGCCTGGTAGAGAGGTAGCTTCTGGACCTCTTTGACAGCTCTTCCCTCTAGACAATTTGTGTGTTAGAAATGCTGGCTCATGAGTGACATGTGCTGTAGGCCCTGTCTGGATCCTTAAACCATATAAATGGCAGATATGTGAAGACAAACAGTGGGTGAAGCTCCTTCAGTTAGAAGTAGTTACTGATGAACTTTCGGATAAAGACAAAACATCAGGCTTTTGACATATTTTCCCATGAAAAATTCACTGGGTTTGGCCTTCTGACCCATGGGCCTCCCATTCTAAGAGTATCCATTGTTAATTGTCAACCCATATTGCCACAGTCTTGGGATAGATGGGGAGTCTAACCTAAAGCTTGGTTGTCCAGCACTTTCTACTTCAACCTGGAGTCAGGGCTCTACCACTTAAAGGTTCCACCAGAAGATAGAATATGCTTTCCAGTAGGTGTTAGAAGTACCTTTTACAGAAGCATGAGTCTATTCTGAAGCAACCCTTCTACTCCTTTTTTCCAGTAGAACAACAACTGTAACTTTTGATGTGGGCATGATGCCAGCATCACTCTAGATAGCCTCATACAAAGTCTGTCAGTTCAGAGACCAGGGTTCCATTCCTTTTCAGCTCTTGGGTGAAGAGCTAACAAGCATAGCATAGCAAGCCACCTAGCAATTGCTACCTTATTCAATAGACAGCATCACTGATCCTCTCATGCTATATCATAAGAAACCTAGGTAAGGTGAGACAGTCTGTGAGATACTTTACTGCCTGAGTTAGCCTGAGGCCCCGCACTACTCTCTGCTTCTCACAATAAGCCAAGTAAGGGAGAAACTCAGGAGGGTTACTCCAGCACACGGCGTGAGTATGTACATCCACAAACCTGGAACTTGTGAGTGTCTGTGACTCACATCTCTAGAAGAAAGGATAGGAGAGTCATTACTAATGAATTTCTCTGGGAGTAGCAGTGGTATCAAGGCTTTTGTGGGTAGTTCTGACTGAATGAAAGCCTGATAGGTTCTGACCACTAATGTCACTCCTCTCCATTAACTGCACTTCTTAGTGTCCTACTAGAGGACACTTATAGGTCAAGAAAAAGCCTTGGAACTAATTTCTAACTACTACATTCTACTGATAGCCGCTGGAGGGCAGCAGAGAGTGACAACGAAGGTCCAGGTTTAGGGAACTGGGGCATTTTTCAGTTTGCCAAGAGAGAAGCCCCCTTAGCTCTAAGAGAATTAGCTACCTGGGAGTCACAGTTACAAGCACAGACCTCTGGAGAACAAAGACCAAAAAGAGAATTCAGAACCCCAATCTGAAGGTTAAAACACTTCCTTCTAGGCAAGAAACAGAAATGGGTAAAGAAATGAGGTTGGACTGACCAGTAAAGGGGAGCCAGACAGCATCAGTGAAGTTAGAGAACCAAAAGAACAGTCTAAAGTGTCAGGTCCCAAGGGAGCAAGTGAAGATGGAATAGGAATAAAATTGTGAATGAAAGAAATAACTACAGTGAGAGGCAAGCCAGAGTGCATGAGCTGAGGAAGCAAAGGTACAGTCCAGAAAGATCGATTCTCTGAGGCGGTGGTATCCAGGAAGGAGCCTTCTGTAGGGTGCGTATCAGGAAGCAAGGATCTACAAAGGGAGCGACTTCAGATACAACCAAACAGCCTTATCTATGGGATTCTCATCTCTTAAAGTAGCTCCTCCTTGATTAGCCAGGATCATTTCTACCCTGTTGATTTCAAGGGTAATATAACTTGCTGAGAATGTGAAGAGAGAGGGAAAAATGATATTACATTCTAAAATGTGATTAAGGGATTCTTATACATGAAATGAAATTGAACCCAGAAGGTGTGAAACCCTTCTGGGTAACATTTGTGTAAAAGGACAGCTCATTTTCCTAGAATAGCTTCTGATTTTCCCTTTTCACGTTCTATACCATAACACTTGCTAAGAATATACAGTAGAAAAGAAAAATGGGCTCTGGTGACTAGTTATATAGGCAAGATCCCAATTAATCCAGGAACTTAGGATCTGTTCCCAGTAGGTTAGCAGAGAGCTGTGTTTGGAATCTCTTCTAAATGCTGAGTGCTCAGCAGTTTTCCAAACCCCTTAGGTATGGAGAAAGAAAGCTCTTGCTTGCTTGGTGTGTTAAACTTCCAGCACATAATAAATAAGAGTAACTATCATTATTACTTCTATTATTGATATTACTATACTGTGGAGGCCTACTTGAGGAGTCTGCCCGCATGGGGACAATATCCAAATGAAAGTCAGGAGACCTGGAGTGATCTTTTAGCTCTTGCTGATTCATTACATGACTTGGGGTACTTGTGCCTTTGGCTGCTGGCTTGTGCTATTTATCAGGGAGTAGAGAATTGAGAATGATAATTATTAAATGTCCTGAGCTCTTCTGAGCATGGAGGTGACTGAGAAGAAAATAAACCCGAGTTAATTTTTCATGTTTAACCAAATTAGAAGTTGTTTGCTTTAGTTTTTTCTATTAAAAAGTATTTATTTATTAAAATATTACTATAGTATGTGAAAAATAGTTTTATTAATACAACCAAGAGCATTTCTAGCATGACAAGAAGCTTCTTTGTGCTTTTTTGTAGTTGCCCTTGCCCCCAAGTAACCACTGCTCTGCTCGCCACCACTTTAGATTAGTTTGCATTTTCTAGAATTTTATGTAAATTCTATAATTTATATTGTTTTGTGTACCCTTTGTGCCTCACTTCTTTCATTCAGCATAGTATTTCGAGATTACTCCATGGTGTTGGGTGGATCAATAGTTCATTATTTTTTATTGATGAGCTATATTTCTTTATATGGATATGTCATAATTTATATATGTCTTCACCTGTTGATATTTATGAAAATTTTATTGTTTCTAGTTGGGGGCTATCATGAATAAAGCTGCTATGAACATTCATGTATAAGTGTTTGTGTGGGCCTGTGTTTTTATTTCTCTTGATAGGAGTGGAATTGTTGACTCTGTGGTAAATGTATGTTTAACTTTATTTTTTAAAATGCCAAACCATTTTCCACAGTGGTTGTACTATTTTCCATTCCTGCCACCAGTGAATGACAGAACCAGTTGTTCCACATTTTCTTCATCACTTGGGGTTGACAGTATTTTGTTTGTTGGTTTACTGAGGTATAATTTACATGCAGCAGAATTCATTGTTCTTAAATATACAGCTCTGTAAATTTTTACAAACATATGTAGTTGTGTAACCACCACCAAAATCACATAATATTTCCATTACTGAAAAAGTTCCTTTATACCTCTTTTCAATGACTTTTCTTCCCCCACTCCATTCCATTACGACCACTCTGATCTCTGGCACTATAGTGTTGTCTTTTCCAGAATGCCATATAAATGGAATAATGCATATAATTGGAATCAAATTTTTTTTTAGCAACAGGGTCTTGCTCTATCACCCAGGCTGGTGTGCAGTAGTGCTATCATGGCTCATTGCAGCTCAAACTCCTGGGCTCAAGTGATCCTCCTGATTCAGCCTCCCAAATAGCTGGGACTACAGGCATGTGCTACCACACCCAGCTATTTTTTTTTTTTTTTTTAGAGATGGGGTCTCACTATATTGCCCAGGCTGTTCTCAAACTCCTGGCCTCAAGCGATCTTCCAGCTTCAGCCTCCCAAAGTGCTGGAATTATAGGTTTGAGCCACCACGCCCAGCCAAATCATACTTTTAGTTGTGTCTTCTTTCATCTAGCATGGTGCTTTTGAGATTCATCCATATTGTTGCATAAATTAGTACTCCATTCATTTTTTATTACAGAATAATATTCCATACTGTGGATTATTTGTTTGCTAATTCACTAGTTGATGCATTTTGGGATTGTTTCCAGTTTGGTGATATAATGGATAAAGCCACAATACACATTTGTATATAGGCTTTTGTGTGAACATATGTTTTCATTTCTCAGGAGTAAATGTTTGGAAGTGGGATTATTGGATCTTATAGTAAGTATATGTTTAACTTTATAAGAAACTGCCAAACTACTTTCCAAAGTGGCCTTGCCATTTTGCAGTCCCTTCAGCAATATATAAAAATTGCAGTTGCTCTGCACCATTGATAATATTTCATATTGTCAGTATCTTTTAAAAATTTGGGCTATTCTAATACATGTGGAGTAATATTTCGTGATGGTTTCAATTTGTATTACCCTAATGACTAATGATGCTGAGCATTTTTATTTGCTTATCTGGCATCTGTACCTTTTCTTTTGTGATGTATTTGTTCAAATATTTTGTCAGTTTTAAAAAGAATTCTTATTGAGTTGTGAAAGTTTTTTATGTATTCTGGTTAACAGTCCATTACTAGATATGTGTTTGGCAATCTTTTTTTCCCCGTCTCTGACTTTTCATTTTGCTAACAGTATCTTTCAAAAAGCTTGAGTTTTTGTTTTTGTTTGTTTGTTTGTTTGTTTTTAATTTCAGTGACACTTAGTTATAATGACATCATTCTTTTTCATGTCTCATGATCTGTGTCCTACCTTAAGAAATCATTGCCTGACCTAAGGTCACAAAGATTATCTCCTGTGTTTTCACCTAGAAGTTTTATATTATTAGGTTTTATATTTAGGTCTATGATGATATATTTTGAGTTAATTTTTCAATATAATATGAGGTGTGGTCAAAATTCATATTTTTATATGAAATGTGCATTTGTTCCAGCATCATTTGTTAAAAAAAGACTGTGTATTCTTCATTGATGTGCCTTGATATTTTTTTTTCAGAAATCAGTTGGCCATATATGTGTTGGTCTGTTTCTGGATTCTCTATATTCTGTTCAATTTATCTATGTGTCTTTTTTGCTATACCTGGATTTTAATATTACATTAAGTCATGAAGTCAGATAGTATGAGTCCTCTAACATTCTCTTCTTTTGCAAAGTTGTTTCATTTATTCTAAGTTATATATAATGTTTATATATATGAATCAATTTGTCAATTTCTACAAAAAACTTGCTAGAATTTTGATTAAGATTATGTGGACTTCTTAGATCAATTTGGGGAGAACTGACATTCTGATAATATTTACTCTTCTAATTCTTGAACACAGCCTGTCTCTCCACTTATTTATGTCTTTGAGTTCTATCATCAGTACTTTATAGTTTTCAGCAAATCTTGCACATATTTTGTTAGATTTATTTCAAAGTACTCCATGTTCATTGTAAATGGTATTGTTTTAATTTGAATGTTTAATTATTCATTGCTAATATATAGAAATATATAATTGATTTTTGTGTGATTTTTTTTCTTTTTTTTGAGATAGAGTCTTGCTCTGATCACCCTGGGTAGAGTACAGTGGCATCATCATAGCTCATTGCAACCTCAAACTCCTGTGCTCAAGTGATCCTCTTGTCTGTAGTCTGTAGCTGGGTAGCTGGGACTATAGGCGCACATCATGATGCCTGGCTAATTTTTCTATTTTTAGTAGAGATGGGGTCTCACTCTTGCTCAAGCTGGTCTCAAACTCCTGAGCTCAAGGGATCCTCCCACCTCAGCCTCCCAGAGAGCTAGCATTATATAGTCATGAGCCACTATGCCAAGCCTGTATTTTGATCTTGAATCTCAAATTTGCAAAACTTACTTATTAGATCAAGTAGTTTTTTATGTTTTGGGGGATTTTCTAGGTGGACAATTATGGCATCTGTGAATGAAGACAGTTTTACATTCTTCCTTTCTAATCTAGATACTTTTTGTTTCTTGCCTTATTGCAGTAAGAACTCCAATACAATGTTAAATTAAAGGTTTAAGAGCAGATATCTTTGCCTTGTTTCTGATCTTAGTGGGGAAATATTCAGTCTTTCACCATTACATATGATGATAGGTATAAGTTTTTTATGCCCTTTGTCAATTGAGGAAGTTTCTTTTAATTGTCAATTTCATTGAAGTTTTTATTATGAATGATTTTTCAGTTTTATATACCATCATTTAATTAGTCATTATTATTTTAAAATTATAATGTTTCTAATGTTTTGTTTTTATATTTAAATTATAATTATGTATTCATATCTAAAGCCTTTTTATCTGAATTACTTCTTAATTAAATTATTTATGCAAGAGTTATAAACATTTTTGTGGCTTTTAAATGTATTACTGATTCCTAACAAAGGGTTATACCAATTTAAAGTACTTCTGGAAGTATATTTGCATTAGTTTGACAGGTGCCCACCAACGTAGCATCTTAGGATTTTTAAGATTTTTTATTAATTAATTTATTGTTTAATTACAAAATGTTAAGGGAGTACAAATATTTTTGTTATGTGGATAGCTTTTATGATGCTTATGTCAGGGCTATTAGTGTGCCCATCACCCAAATAGTGTTCATTGTACCTGATAGGTACTTGCTTTGACAAAGCAGACAACAGCATACACTGGGGAAAGGAAGCCCTATTCAATAAATGGTCTGGGAAAACTGGATAGCCACATGCAGAAGAATGAAACAGGACCCCTGTCTCTCATTATATACCAAAATTAATTCAAGATGGATAAAAGACTTAAATGTAAGGCATGAAAGCATAAAAATTCTAGAAGAAAATGTAGGAGATTTTTTTTTGTTAATTTAATTGGTATAAGAGGGTACCAGTTTTTGTTTGTTTGTTTGGTTGGTTTTTTTTGCTACACATAAAAAAGTTTTGAGTGATCTATGGACATCAGTAAGGGTATGAATTTACCAGTGTCCATATCTTCAATTATTAATATCCTATCCTGTGATGGAAGGTATTGTACAATCTGATTTCATGCATCTTTAACCTTAGCTTATTACAATCAAATAAGAAAGGCAGAACTAACAATTCTAAAAAGTTTACTACTAGTAAAAGGCAACATATGATTAGGTGCCAAATGAGTAGCATGCAAGTATTGTATGAATTTGGAGGAGGGAGATATTGCCGTGCTGTTAGAAATGATTACTCTTGCCTTTTTTGTTCTTATTTACATAATGGGTCAGTAGGAGCTGATGTTTTACCTTGGTTTTTAGTTCTTATAAAAGAGTTATATGACCAAAACATTTGAGAATCACTATTCATAGTGTCTCTGAAAACTGATCATTTGGGGAAACTTAATCCCATGCTGATAATGAAATGTGCAAACCATTGCTTGTCCCCAGTGTTACTACAGAAAAGAGCAAATTAGCTTTCTATTGGCCAGCAAAGTTAAGGTATAACTTCTCCATTTTCCAGACTGTGTTAAAAAATATGCTCTAGAGACCTAATCTAAAGATTGAAGTGTTCATCTAAGCCAAACATCAATCAGAGAGAGAGGTCTCCCAAATTCTTCCCAGAGCTCTGTTGCTTTAGGCCTGATGAAGGCAAGTAGCAGGCTTCCTGCAGGAATATTATGACCCTCTCATAAGCTACTGCAGTTACAGCCTGCAGTATTTAGTGCCTGGGCATCACAGGAGACTTGGAGTGACATTGGATAGGAAGTAGTTCTCAGAAGCTACTAGTACACCAAGATTATATGAAGAAGAACTAACTCAGACAATAGTGAATTGGCAACATCATTGAAAGTATGCATTTCGAGGTAAGATAGATGTAAAAAACATTCTTTCTGGTGTTTATACTGCTTATCATTTGTCAATGCAAATAGTGTGTGTGTGTGTGTGTGTGTGTGTCTTCATTCATACATGCTTCCCTATGTTCTAAGTGTGGTTACAGCTCCATATGATGCTCTTAATTTTTCCTTCTCTTATAACCTTTGAGAAAAATAATTCAAAGGAAGAAAGTAGTTTTCTATGTGTTTTTTTTTACTGGAGTACCAGCTTCCTCCATCTATCTTTCTGTGTGGACTAAAGGAGCTCTAGAAATTTCACCCCAAAATATGACTCCTTGGTATAAAGAATATTTTGAATTAAAGGCTCTTTAGAGGTTAACAGGCCCTTGGAAGAGGCTTTCCCTTTATCTACATAAACTGGACTGACCTTATCAAAAGATCAAAGGGGGCAATTGACTTCCCTTCCTCTCCCAGTTATCTCAATATATTGAAGGAAAGATCAGGAATATAATCAGAGGGGCCCAAATCATTTAAAACACACTACCTGTCTCTCAGGTTAACTTAAAAATCAATCCGTTTCCCCACCCATTAACCCTCCCTAACAACCGCTTATCTACCTATATTCCTCTTTTTCCCCCCTCCCCTCTAAAAGGCATATAAAAATATCTGAACTTCATTGGGATATTGGGTAATCACTCTGTGATTTCTCCCCATGCACATGGTAAATAAATTTTTCTCTTATTAACCTGCCTTAATTGTGAGTTGATCTTTCAGCGAACTTTCGAGGGAAAGGGCAAGTTTCCTCTCACCCTGAAAGTTCATTTCTTCTCTCACTGCCTGCTTGATGAAATGATAGTGAAAGGAGACAGTTAATTTAATTGGTGGGGGGTAATGAAAGGTTGTGGAGATGGAGAAGGCATGGCAGAAGGTATGTTCATGGTTCTTTCTGTGAGGTATGAACTCTGTTTTTTTCTTCTTCTCTTCATCTGTTTTATCCACTGCCATTGATGATCTTCTATTTCTTTTCTTCCTTTCTTCCACCTACTATTTTTTAAAAACAGAACTATGATCATGGCATTTGCCTACTTAAAAAGCCTAAGAGCTCACTGTTGCCCAAAGAACAAAGATAAACATCTAGTAAAGCAGGTCTGGTCCCAGCTTGCCATTCTGGGACCTCTTTCTGGACCTGCCATTCTGGTATCCTCTTTCTGTCACTTTTCCCTACGTAACCTCTACCCAGACTACTCTTAACATTTCTGTGATCCCCAAAGTGGGTAAGCTTCAGGCCCCCTCTGCCTATCACATGCTACCTCTCTTGGTAGAATGACATATTCCTTCCCTTCCTTCACAGCTTGGCTCAAATGTCATCTCCTTTATAAATCCTTCCAAACCTCAGGCAGATTTAATTGTTCCCCCTTTGCATCCCTGACATTTTGTATGTCCCTTCATTATAAATGCTCTCGTAATTACCTGTTTAATCATCTGCCTTCACCATTAGATTCTGAGTTCACCAAGAGCAGGAACCCTATTTTACTTATTTCTGAATTTCCCCTCCCTTAGTGGGTAACATAGTTCCTATTAGATATTATGCTTTCGTAATTGCTTGCTGAGTGCATTGACTTAATATTATTTTGTGGCATTTCAGAAGTAAATGGAACTAGATTGAATTTCTGAATAATGTTTGTACTCAAACTCCCATAAATAAATAGATTCATCATTTTTCTCCCACTCCTTGCTCTTAATTCTCACTTTACTTTAATCTTGTTAAGTGAAGTGCAGAGATATAGCCCTGGGAAAGGCAGAACCAAATATGGGGAAAAGGAATTTAGCTGGCAGTACCTGGGACCTAGCACATGTGGACTTTAGTGAGAGCCATGTGGAAGGGCTACCAAGGAGGTGCATGGTCTATGCTGGAAAGGAAATAGGTCCTCACCTGATAAATCACTCTTACTGCTTCAACAGGAGACGACTTCTCAGACTAAACACTTGGTTGTATGAACACTTGGGTTCAAGTGTCAGGTACTGCATTTTTATTTCTATTCTACAATGGTGGGGGGCATTTTTCTCAATGCAAATGCATCCTTGGAGTTCATCCAGAATTTCATCCTTGTTATTTCTCTGAGACATATGTGGCCCACTTAACTGAGCTCCAAAATTATGCCAGAATGTCAATCCATACTCTGTAACCAATTCAAGATGTTGAAATCTTTCTAGGATTGACTTCTAAAATAGTTTACAAATAATCCTTGCTGAAGCACTGAAGAGTTTTGAGTGAGAGTGACTAATGTGTTGAAAATGTAACATATTCTTATTCTCTGTGCTAGAAATATACTTATCTTCATCATATATGATAATAAAACACTCTTCATGTGTTATATTCTATCATAGCTTAAAATCTTCTAAAACTAAGTTCCTGATTTCCCCCATAGCCTCCATAAAAACCTGTTCCTTCTGCAGTTTTTCTCATCTCAGTTAATGGCAATTCTACTCATTCTTCTGGGAATAGAAACTTTGGAGTCATCCTTGAATCCTTTCTTTCTCTCACATCCCACATCCAGTCTGTCAGCAAATTATGTTTTCTCTGTCTTCAAATTATATCCAGAAACCAACCATTTTTAACTATCATCTCTCTTTTCCTGGTTCAAATAATTATTATTTCTCCTTTTATTCTTGTAACGGCTTTTTAACTGGTCTCCGTAATTCTGCCTTTGCTCTTCTACTTTCCCCATATGGCAACAAACATGAAACAGTTAAAACAAAAGTCAGATCATGTCACTCCTCTGCCCAAAATCCCCCAGGGGCTTCCTATTTCATGCTAAGTAAAAACCAAAGTCCTTTTAATGATCTACAGGACCCTACAGAGTCTTCACACACACACACACACACACACACACACACACACACACACACACACACACACACACACACACACCTTTTAGCTCTCTGACCTCATCTCCTACTGCTTTTCTCCTCAATCACTCTGATAGCCTCCTTATTATTTCTCAGGCATGCTAGGTACACTCCCATCTCAGGACCTTTGCACTTGATATGATTATTCCTGGAAGCCTCTTTTCCAGACACCTGTATTGCTTGTTCATTACATCATCACTTAAAGTTCACCATATTGAGACTTTTCCTATTTAAGATTGTAACTTCCCTCTCCCACGACCTCTACCACCTCATCACCAAACCAAAACCGAAGCAAAACTCTCTATTCTCTTCCCTACTTCATTTTTCTGTGAAGAATTCATCATCTTCTAGTATATTATATGTCTTAATATGTGTTGTTTAATTTGTTTTTTCCTCCACTAAAAAATGATTTTCATGAGGATAGGGATTTTGTCCATTTTGTGAACAACTTTATTCTTAGTGCTTAGAACAATTCCTAGCACATGGCAGGCCTTAGCAAGTATTTATTGAAGGAAAGAAGTGCAATGTCTACATGTTGCCTTCGTTTTAAGTATCAATGGTTAATAGCAGTTAGACATGAATTGTTCTACAAAGCAAGCTGATGTACCATTAAAAGGAGGGATTTCAGAAATAATTTTGATCAGTGGTTTTAAAGTATGTTGCACATATTAGATATAAACTCCATACCTTTTAATTAATGAAGTAGAGAAACGATTTTCCTGAATGTGTCCTTGGTTGTGGATTTCTTTGATTCACAATATAGTTTGATACATACCTGCTGATAAATGTCATCCAGGATGATGATATTTAGTAGGGAGAGGAAAACTGTGAGCTGGGTGCCAAAGTCCCTGATCAAAAGTTAGCAGTGAGACTTAAGGAAACTCAGCTTATCAAGAAATGCAGAAGTCACTTGAAAATGGTCAAAGTAACTCGACCAAACATGTTTGGAAGCAGTCTTTTTGGTAAATAGAAAACTGACTTCTGATTGGAAAAGTGTGTTGTGAATTTTAATATTGTATAGGGCTAGGGTAGCCTCTCTTTTCAGCAGGATGCGGTAGAGTATTATGAGACATGGAGAGTTTGGGAAATCAATGGATACCAGGTGATTGTGACAGCCTGGGATAATGAGTGTCAGTACACTAAGGAGAGAGAGGCAGAAGTCCTCCCTGCAGTTGTGAAAGTACAATATTTCGGATCATCATCATAACAAAGATATTTAAACTGCATAGCCTTAAGTTAAGGTCTATGAGTTAGCAGCACATTCTAAGAAGTGGCAGATAAAGCTGAAGTAAGCTATTCAGGGCTAATTAGGCACCTTTTGTTGTTTTCCTCATGTCCTTTTCCTTCACCTCTTTTCGCAGTATGGTTCTCAGTGTCCTGGAGGGTCTAGCCTGCTGAAATCTCCCACTGCTTTTACACAGGGCATCTGGCAACAGCTCACTATTCTCAAGTAACAAATTGCCTGGACAGGGACCATAGGATTTAATTGCTAAATCTATGACTGGCTAATTGCATAGGTGCTAGGGTTGAGAGGCCCTGATAGGCCAACTGACTCCTTGAACTGTTGATTTAAAAAAAAAAAAAAAATTCAGTCTGGAAAAGAATACAAAAGCTGTGGTTTTTATGTTAGTTGTGTCCTATAATGTGCTGGACAGCATAGGTTTCAGAGATTTCTTTATTTTGGCTCCCACTTTTTATGAGGTAATAGAGTTTTAAAAGTCTTGGCAAAAAGTCAGATGTGGCAGAGGTGAAGCCATTAACCTTTTTTCCTACTTTCTCTTTCCTATTTTCCTTCCCCAGAATCCAGCAGTAATTTTATATACACTTAACCTTCTAAAATCTCTTATGCAGAGCTAGTGAATCTTGAGTTCTGTACTGTCTGTGGTCCTCTAGGCACATGGCCCCCGGGAGAGAATCAGAGCTCATTGCTTTTTGTAAGTCATCCCCTATTGCTTTGGAAAAGATCTTTATTCTTTACTGAGTTTTACTAGTAGAGCTGAGGCTAGAGTTTTTTTAGAGTGGTAATGATTAGCATGGTTTCACCTACATTTTTGTCCCCATCATTGAGGCTCCAGAATAAAGTGTCTGAGAGATTAGAATCAATTTGGCAATAATAATAGAGTCACCTCCTATGGATCACCCCAGGATGTGGAACATCAGAGGGCAAGTCAGAATACTTGTGATGTTGCTAGGAACTAGATGGTCTTGGGAAGGTCTCTTCCTTATATTTTGATTTCCCCAATATAAAATGAAAAAATTAAGTTAGATAATCTCATGTTCCTTTCGATCTCTTATGTTCTTTGACTTTTAATCATCCTTACTTATGTTAGACTTGTCCTCTTTAAAAATAGCTTTTCCCTTAACTTTTCATATGTGCTTGCTAAGAATTCCTATATTTTAGAAGACAACATTTATTTAGTAGGAAGCCTTTCAGGTTTCCTATTACTAATGATCCTCAGCTTGTAACACATGATCCACCCAACTCTTAATTAAATTAATACTTCTCAATCCACATATCTATATCTCATAGAATTTACTTGACTCAATTGGGGGAAAAAAGAGTATTAACAACAGGAGATGGCCTGCTTGATTTCTCCTTTTGGAAACCTAAGGTAAGAAGCTTGCCTTCCAGTAATACTGGAACCTGCCATCTAAGTGTTGCAAGCTTTCCCCAGCTACCTTGCTTTAGGGAGTTCTGCAATAATCTATTAGTCCATTGCCTGGAGCAAGTTATTCCTGGAAAAAAGGTCTCTGAAAGTTCAGCCTATTAAGCAATTCATTGGCTGAGTATTCTGAGATATTTCAGGATATTATATGCAAAATTGAAATTTGTGTGGTCACTGCCTAAGAATTAGCACCATTAAAGATGACTAGACCAGAAGGTAAAAGACTGGGAGAAAGAGCTTTAAGAAAGTTATTTCTAAGTTAAAAGAGGAAATAGATAAGTCATGAATGAGCAAAACACAAGAATCTTCAAGATCAATGTCCCTTTAGATTTAGTCCAAGCTTACTCTTCTGTTCTTTACTTACTCTCTATATTCTACCTAGCTCAAAGTGTGTATGTGTGTGTGTGTGTGTGTGTGTGTGTGTGTGTGTGTGTGTGTGTGTGTGAGAGAGAGAGAGACAGAATAAAGTCTGTGTTGTTAAAGACCTTGAGATGGAAAGATTACCCTGGATTTTCTAGGTGAGCCCAGTCTAATCCCATGAGTCCTTAAAAGCAGAAGAAGAAGGCAGAAAAAGTGGGTCAAAGAGATGAGATGGAAGAAAGGGGAGAGCTTTGAAGTGTGAGAGGGACTCCACCCACCATTGCTGATTTTGAAGATGGAAGGAGGCCATGAGCCAGAGAGTACAGGTGGCCTCCAAAGGCTGGGGTTGCCTCTTGCCTGACAACCTGCAAGGAAATGGGGATCTCAGTTCTACAATGTAGGGAACTGAATTCTGCCCGAAACCCAGATGACCAAGGACACAGATCTTACTCTAGAGCCTCCAGAAAGAAATGCAACCCTGTCAACACCTTGATTTTAGCTCATTAATGTCCATGTTGGACTATAGAACTATAGAACCGTAAGGTAATAAACTTGTGTTGCTTAAGCCACTAAATTTTGTGGTATTGTTATGGAATTAAACAGAATTACCATATGGCCCAACAATTCTGTTCCTGGGTATATATTCAAAATTATTCAAAGTAAGTGTTTAAACAAAAACTTGTACATGAATGTTCATAGCAGCACTATTCACCATAGCCAAAATGTTGAAACAAGCCAAATGTCCATCAAATGATGAATGGGTAAACAATATTTAGTATATCCCTACAATGGAATATTATTCAACCATCAAAAGAAATGAAGTACTAATACATGGTACAACATGGATAAACTTTGAAAAAATTATGCTAAATGAAGGAAGTCAAACACCAAAGGCCATATATTATATGATTCCATTTATATGAAATATCCAGAATAGGCAAAATAGAGACAGAAAGTAGATTAGTGGGTATTAGGGACAGAGGAGGAAGTAGTAACTACTTAATAGGTTTGGGGTGATGAAAATGTTCTGGAACTATGTAGTAATGTTGGTTGTACAATATTGTGAATGTCCTTAATGCCACTAAATTTGTACACTTTAAAATAGTTAAAATTGTAAATTAAGTTTCATTTTGATAACCAAGAAATGTTAAAGAGTAGTCAACTCTTGTGTGTGTACATGTGTGGATGTGTGTGCATGCGCACATGTGTTTGTATGTGTATGTACAGAACCAGGATCCACAAGTAAAAGAATTTGGGAAATCTTAGAATGAGGGAGATTGCTAAAGAGATTGGCATAAAGGTGGGTAATGACTTTATTAGCATATAGGGAAATAATCCAGGCATGGGGTTTTTAACTTGGATACTGTCATGATATAGTCTCTTGTTTTTATTTAAAGAGTCTGTTTAGAGTGATTAGGAAGTAAACTAGGCAGGAATAAAAAATGTAAGGATGCATGTACAGCTTAATTTTCAATAATTCCTCACCTTAATGAAGGGCATATAAGCAAAGATTCACTGGAAGGCAGTTTCAGAAGAGATTAGAAGTGTTTATCACCTTCCACCAAATGATGAGAGCCAGACACGTCCTCTATGGTAGCCAAATCATTTCCTTCTTCCAAGTTCTTTTTCTCATCTACCTGTTTCTCCTCTCTTTCCTCCTATAAAAAACCATTAGGTTGTCATTTGGAATCAATCAAGAAATAAAGAAAAAAAGCAGGAAAACTTCAGGGCAATTTTGTGTTGATGTAGAAAGCAATGTCAACCCTTTGGTCATAAGATTATCCTTTCACCTCTTATAATTCTGCTTAAGATGACTTATTTCCTAAAGTTTTAAATTAGTCTCATCTTATTTAGCAGAAAATATTTTTTTCTTATTATAATAAAGGCAGTTTGGTTTAAGTGCTTCCCCTACACAGGAAGTCATCCATCTTCATTTAAATTATAGAAAATGTCTTTCTTTACCTATAAATATAAAATAGAAGAAAGTACATAAAAATTTTAAACTATAATGGTTTTATATATTATAAAGAGCTGCCTGCCTATTAGGATAGGAAAAGTAATAATGTTGGTATATCAGGAACTTCCCTAGAATTATGCATATATGGAGATTTTCATCAGCCTGAATAAACTAGGAGGTGTCTTCTTGGCCCAGAATGTAGGTCCATTGTTTTTATTTACTTAAAGCCTTAAATTCCACCTGCCTAATAGGTACTAAGAAAATGATAATAATGCCAGACGCTGTTCTAAGCCCTTTATATATGTTAACTCAAATGTCACAACACTTCTGAGAGGTAGATACTACAGTTATTCTCATTTTACAGGTGTCTCCTCAGTAGCCAAAGTGAATCAGCTAGAGAAGTTGTTTTACTTTAGGTCAATGTTTTCCTTCTCACTTATCTGTTCCATAGCCATTTCATTACTTATTTATTTCATAGCTGTCCCTCTTCCACCTTTCTTAGGTCTCTTAGTTTAGGCATTAGCTATATCTATAGTGCACAGTCTTGATTTGGAAGGTTAATAATGCCATAAAATGTAAGAATCTAGAGCTGAGGTGTTTTAAGATACGATCTACTGCCATGGAAAGGAGGTAGTGTTTGGGGTTGATTATTCTGGTTGGGCATATGCAGTGAACACATGGGCATTTCCTAGAGACTTTAGGATTATTTGGACCTGATGAGGTAAATGGAAACAGAAAATACTGAGGTGTGGTAGTGTTTGCTGAGTATTCCTTCTTTGAGGTCTTTGCAAATAGATTTCTTCATTTTATTATGATATTAAAAGATCTTTACCCATTTCATTATGTAAGGCTTTCAAATGAGTCAAATGTTTTAACTTAGCAATTCTGACAAATTTTCAACACTGGATTCTGAAAGTTAGTATAGCTACGTCATTAAGTTTAATCTCTGTATTACTTCTTTGTTGATATAAATCTACTGAACCTTTACTGAGTGCAAGGCACTGTACTAAACTTAGAGTGGGAGAGAGGTGTAAAAACTGGACCTTAACCTTGGTTTATAGTCTAGTAGGAAGACAGTACATATAGTATCAAGTTCTTAAACTCCTGGGGCAAAGAATGCCTGTTTATCCATGGCCTAAAAGAAAGGGTCTTTGCTGTAGAAATTTGAATTTTCTATAGTTTACTAAAGAGATCAGACATTGAATAAGTAATTTTGAATAAGGTGAACTGGATAGTGAGAAAGCTTTAACATAGTGGCAGATGTTAGTGACGTTCAGGAGTGGCTCAGTAAAATTTAGCTGGGAGAGGGAGTGGAAGTCCTATGGTGAGTGCATTTGAAGACCCCAAAGTAGGAGAGGGTGAAGCATGTGTGGCCAGATGATCTGGAACCATATAGAACAAGTTAGGATTTTGGACTATATCATAAAGATAATGGGAAGCCACTGTGTATTTTAAGAAAGGGATGTGATGAGATTTGAGTATTTAAAAGGTTATTCTGATTGTGATATGGAGGAGAGATTGGAGGAGGGCTTTTACAGATTTGAAAAGACAAAGTAGAATGTTCCTTAGTTTATCATATGAGATATAATAAATTAAATATGGTCTTTATCCCAAAATATATAATAAAATGAGCACCTCAAAAAGCAACATGACAGTAATCTCACAAATACAGATGTCAATATCTTAAATGAGATAGATTTATCTAGAAATGCATGGCTAGCAATTAGGAACTATTATCATATTTTCCCAGAATTCTGGAGATTGAGAGCATATGGAAACTTACTGCCAATTTTAAGAGACAAGGATTTTTGGAAGTATAGACTTAGACATAATTGAGTAAATTGCCACAGTCTTTTTGGAGAAGAATTTAGCTGTGTACAGTGAAGATTATAAAACTGACCACTATTTTTGACCTAAAAATTATCTTTATAAAATTACCCAAAGAAAGTAAAGAGAAATACTACATACAATGTTTGTAGCTGCATCATCACTATTTTTAATGAAGAAAATGAGAAACTTCACACTAACAGTTAAGAAGAGTTAAACTATTGTGTGTTAATTATAATTGAATATTGCCATTAAAATGACAAATTTGTGGACCAGGTTAATGCACGTAATGGGCACAATACATATAAAATATACAGCAAGGTAATGTTAAAAAAGATCAAAAAATAGTATGTTCATAATGACACAATTATATAAAAATTTTTTTAATGTTAAAGATAGAAACCACTTATAGAGTTTGAGGAATTATTTAAGGTAAAGTCACCTATGTGTCTTGGATTCAGTTTTATCAACTGTGAAATGAGAATATTGTATTATAAAGGGATACATTTTTGTTTTAATTCTGATCTATGAATTATTTACATTTACCTTTTTTTTTCTGTAAATAAGCTTAAATGGGTAATTATATATGAATATATCTTGAGAGATGATGCCTTAATATCAGTCAGCTTATTCAGGGTAAGAAATGTTCCTTCTTTCCATCAACTGGACTTGCTCTCCCCAACAGGGAAAATGTGTTCAGGATTCTCAGTACTCTGGGACCATGCTGTTTGCTCCCCCTTTTGGAATAGGAGAACAAGACAGGAAGCCCTAGTCATCTACTATACAAATAAGAACAGAACTTCTGAGCCCTAGAATTATAACCCTTGTTCCACTGACTTCTTGGATAACTTGAATCTAATTAGCTAGTGTTCACAGTTTTAACAAATATAAAATTAACCTGAAGAATCAGTAGGAAAAACATCATTTCTGTGGCCTGACCCTAGGAACATGGAACTCATTTTATTATACAGTGAAATTTTAAAAGTTGAAATCAAAATCGGAGCTAAACACAGTGAATTGGCAATTATGGAATTATCTAATAAATTTAGGGAAACAATAAAAATAAAGTAACCAAAGATATTAAGCAACTTGTTTAACATAATTTAGCTGATAATTGCAAAGCCTCAATTATTAACTGGCTATGTGACATTCTCAAGTGACTCACTTCATTGTATTTCGGTATCCTCATTTGTAAAAAGGGCATTATTATACCTTACCTCAAATAGTTCTTGTGAGGATTGAATGTGCCAATGTATGTCAAAGCTTCTAGTACACTGTCTGGCAAATAGTAAAAGCTCATTAACTGTCCATTTCTCCCCTTTCCCTCTTTGTGGTTTCCCAGGCACACCTTGTCCCTTCCTGACTTTATGTCTCTGCTCACTCTGCTCTCTTTGCCACTAATCGCAATCTATTGAAAAGGCACCCATGTAATTTAAACGAAAGAAAAATTGTTAATGCACAACTGCACAAGGTGTATATTCACAGAAGTCTGTTACAGAATTGTTTATAATGACAAAAATTTGGAGCAATTTGGCTAAAATTTTAATGTAATCCAATGAAAATTTGGTAATCATTATGGCACTTACTTCATAGAAATGTAATGAGCATAAAGTGAGTTGATATTTATAAAGGACTTAAAATAGTACCTCATACATAGGAATCACTGTGCTTTTTAAAAAATGTATATTCATACCTCACAAGATAATATACTTGTTAAAAATGAGTATACAAATCTACATATATTTACATTTAAATTGGTCAAATATATTAAGACAGTAAAGAGATTATAAAAGATTACCTATATCATTAAAAAAAGGTCTAGAAGGATATTTTTAAAACTTTTTCCAAATTAAAATTTTTTTAAAAGTACAGAACCACAAGCCTGGTTTTTCTAATATTTGATTACTTGATTTCTCTTGTAGTAAGTCAGAATTAGATTATATACAACCTTAAGAAATTAATTTAATGGTGAGGATTTTGAGAATTTGCCCTCAGCTTCTCTTGGTTCATGTGACTGTCAAAGTCAAAGTAGATTCTTATGAACCTTTCCATTCTCAGTGAGTAACAGTGAAATACTAAAGCTCAAGCTAATTAGGCCTACGTACTTGGAAACCAAGAAGCTTTGGGCATAAAGAGCAACTTGTTTAACTTACTTTGGGTGGGGAGGTGTTTAAATATAACTAACAGATTACAAAATTCCTTAAAGGGAAAACCATCAGAATCACTTTTATATGAAAATTCTAGTTTTCCTACATGGGACTTTTAAGGATTAAATAAGTCAATATGTATAAATCATTTAGAAGAGTACCTAGTATATAATACATACTATATATGTTTCATATTGTTATTTTTGTGTTTTTATGTAGGCCATGTAGTACTTAAGCAGAGCAGAAGTTCTAGTGAGGTGTCTATCACCCTATGACTACTGTCATTCAACCAAAAGATGGGAAGAAATAGCATTTTTTCCCAGTATTTTTTTACTAAATATCAAAAAATGTTGGAAAGAAGACAAAGTTGTTATTATTAACAAGTTATATAATTATCAGCCTAAACATTTCAAGTGAAATGACTGAAAACAATATATAAATAAAAAGTAGTCAGCAAGATGGTCAAACATAAGAGTATACAAAACTCCTGTACTGTATACAAAAACAAATAGCTTTTATATATACCAATAAATACAAGTGAGAGAAAATAATCTAATTTATATAAGATCAGAATCAATAAAACCACGCTGGAATAAACCTAACTAGATGTATATAGCACCTATAGGAAGAAAATTATAAATCTTTGCTGAAAGACATGAAAAAAGAATAGGACAGGATCAAGATGACTGACTAAACACAGGTAGTATGTGCTTCCTCCATGGAAAGGAACCAGAATTTTAAGTAGATACATTTCAAATAGGTCATCTGGGAGAGAATGCTAGGATTCATGAGAAAAGTGATGGGAAGCACCAAAAGTAAGTAAGGAGAGGGTTGGCTTGCCCAGCTGGAGACTGGCTGAGAGCCAGGAGAAGCTCCTGGATGTGGGGAAACAGTAAGAGAGAAATCCCCAGGACTCCACATTCCAGAAGTAATTTTACAATCTTGGCTATGGGAGAGCCCCTTGACCACTGTGGGCCTCAGGACTAACACAGATTGCTCCATAATGGGAAACCACACAGAATCCCAAGGCATCTGAACCTAGAACAGCTTCATTCTGAGAATCTAGCTGTCAGGGATCTACAGATGGGGTTGCTCAAGCCCATCTTCACATACCTAGGCCAATACCCACCATCCTACAATGGGCTGCTGTGAGACTGAGACAAGTGGACTGCACTCCACATAGCTTCTTGCCCACGTTGCTTGCCTGGGAAGAGCCCCACCATCTCTGCTCACAGGCCCAAGGTGCTATTTTGAGAGTTTAATGCTGGGCTGTGCCTGCCTTTGGGCCAAATTTGGACTTACATGCTACGGCTACTGCCCGGGGACAGGAAAATCAGGCTTTCCATACATACCTAAGATAATGCCCACCACCCTGCTACAGGCAGCTAGGGGACTGGGAAATAGCCCAGCCATCTCATTGCAACTACCAGCAACACCAACATGGACCACTTGGAACTTAGTGGGTAGTTCCACCACTGCAATTGCCACCAACTGCCATCACACCAACTACCAAGAGCCTGAGGACCCACCCCCACACCTGGCCTACTGCTCCTATTACTAGTCTCTGAGAAAGTCACCTAGAGGCCCAAGAATCGGCTCTCCAGAACAGGCTAAAACCAGTGCCAGCATAAGCTGCACTGAGCCCTAAAAACAGGCACACTGAGCCCACTAATACCAACACTGGGGCCTGAAGACTGGCTCAGCTGGCATCCAAGTCCCTAGCAAAACTTCACCACAGCCTCAACTAATAACCATACCCTAAGCCATCAAGGAAATCACAGATGCCACTGATCCTGTGTTCTGCCAAAGAAATCATACAAAGATCACACTATTTACCACAGGCAGCCAAAATCAAAATCAAAGTGTCCTACTTAGCCATCAGCATATACACACCTTCAGGAAAAAATTCTCCCCTGTGAAAGCAATTTAAAAGAAATTGGACCAACCAACTGCTATACCAGATGCACAGTTATCAATAGAAGGATACAGGAAACACGAAAAATCAAGGAAATATGACACCACCAAAGGACCACAACATGTGGTCCTAGCAACAGACCTGAATCAAAAAGAACTCTTGAAATGCCAGATAAATAATTGAAAATATTGATTTTTAAGGAAGCTCAAGGAGATGCAAGAGAAATCTGAAAACCAATACAAGGAAGTCAGAAAATCAATTGAGGATATGAATGAGAAATTTATGAAGGAGATAGATATCTTAAAAAAACAAATAAATTCTGGAACTAAAAAATTCATCGAAGGAAATATAAAATGCATTCAAAAGCTTCAATAATAGACTAAATCAAACAGAAGAAAGAATCTCAGACCTTGAAGGCAAGTTTTTTGAAATAATCCAGTCAGACAAAAAAGAAAGAAAAAAAGTAAAAAAGAATATATGAAGCCTTTGAGACATGTGGGACTACATAAAATGACCAAACTAATGAATTATCAGTATTCTCAAGGGGGAAGAGAGATTAAAAAGTTTAGGAAAACTATTTAAGGAAATAAAGCATGAAAACTTCCCAAGTCTAGCAAGAGGATTAGACATCCAGATACAGGAGACCCAGTGATCCTCAGGAAAATACATTGCAAAAAGGACTTCACCATGGTGTATTATAATCAAAATGTCTAAAGTCAAAGTGAAAGAAAGAATTTTTAAATTACCAAGAAAAAAGCATGTAGTCACCTATAAAAGAAACTCCATCAGATTAACAGAAGACTTTTCATCAGAAACCTTACAAGCCAGAAGAGAATAGGTTGGCATTTTATAAGTACTGAAAGAAAAAAATTGTCAGCCCAGAATGTTACATCCTGCCAGAATAAGCTTCATAAATGAAGGAAAAATAAAGTCTTTCCCAGATAAGCAAACACTGAGAGAATTCATCACCACTAGACCAGCCCTACAGGAAATGCTCAAAGAGCTCTTAATCATGGAAATAAAAGGCTGATAGTGACCATCATGTAAACAAATTAAAATATAAAACTCACATGTCTTATAAAGCAATCACACAAAGGACAAAGAGAAAAGAAATCAAATGGTGACATTACAGAATTCCATCAAGCCACAAAGACAAAATAGCAGAGAAAAAGAAACAGATTTTACTAAATAGAAAATAATTAATGATATGACAAGAACAAAGTCTCACATATCAATATTAACTTGAATGTAAATTGATTAAATGCTGCACTTAAAAGATATAGATTGACAGAATAGATAAAAAAATACATGATCCAACCATATGCTGCTTATAAGAAATTCACGTTACCTATAAAGACACACATAGACTGAAAGTAAAAAGGTAGAAGACATTCCATGAAAATGAGAACCAAAAGTGAGCATGAGTGGCTGTAATTATATCAGATAAAACAGATTTTAAATTTAAAAAAAAATAGTAAAAAATAAAAATAAAAAAGACCAATAAGGTCATTATATAATGATAAAGGGATCAATTCAGCAAGAGGATATAACAATCCTAAATATATATGCATCCAACATCAGAGCAGCCATATTCACAAAACAAATATTAGTAGACCTAAAGAAAGAGATAGACAACACTACAATAATAGTGGGAGACTTCAACATCCTAATCACAGCACTAGAGAGATCATCAAGACAGAAAATCAACA
Organism: Lemur catta; assembly: GCF_020740605.2. Lineage (NCBI taxonomy): Eukaryota > Metazoa > Chordata > Mammalia > Primates > Lemuridae > Lemur > Lemur catta. The sequence continues at coordinate 55,912,915 of NC_059131.1, read as the reverse complement.
AAGATACATTGAACTTAAATTGGACTTTGGACCAAATGGACTTAACAGACATTTGTAGGACATTCTACCCAACAACTACAGAATATACATTGTTTTCATCAGTACATGGAACATTCTCTAAGATAGACCACAAAGTAGGCCACAAAACAAGTCATAACAAATTTTAAAAATCCAAAATCATATCATGTATCTTCTCGGATCACTGTGGAATAAAGCTAGAAATCAATACAAAGAGAAACTTTAGAAACTATGCAAACACATGGAAATTAAACAACATGCTCCTGAAATATCACTGGGTCAATGAAGGATTTAAAATGAAAATTAAAAATGTTTTAGAAATGAATGAAAATGAAAATACAGTATACCAAAACCTGTAGGATACAGTAAAAGCAGTGCTAAGAGGGAAGTTTATGGCATCAAATACCTACATTAAAAGTAGAAAGATCACAAATTAACAACCTAACATCACATCTCAAGGAACTAGATAAATAAGAACAAACCAAACCCAAAGTTAGCAGAACAGAAATAACAAAGATCAGAGCAGAACTAAATGAAGCAGAGACCAAACCAAACCAAACCAAAGGATCAATGATCAATGAAACTGATAAACTAGTTCTTCAAAAAGATAAAATTGATAAACCACTAGCTTGACTAACCAAGAAGAGAGAAATCCAAATAAAGAAAATCAGAAATGAAAAAGGATGCATTACAACTGATACCACAAAAATACAAAAGATCATTAGAAACTATTATGAATTACTATGTGCTCACAAACTATTAATAGCAAACCTAGGAGAAATAGATAAATTCCTAGAAACATACAACCTCCTGAGATTGAACCAGGAAGAAATAGAACTCCTGAACAGACCAATAATGAGTAACAAAATTAAATCAGGAATAAAAAATCTCCCAAGAAAAAAATCTCCCAGGACCAGAAGGATTCACAGCCAAATTCTACCAAACATGCAAAGGGGAACTAACATCAGTTCTTCTGAAACTGTTCCAAAAAATTGAGGAGGAGGAAATCCTAACTCATTCTATGAAGCCAAAGTATCAGCCTGATACCAAAACCAGACAAGGGCACACACAAAAAAGTAAATTACAGACTGATATCCCTGATGAACATACATGCAAAAATCCTAAATAAAATACTGGCAAATCAAATCCAACAGCACATCAAGTGAGTTTTATACCAGAGATGCAAGGATGCTTCAACATATGCAAATCAATAAATGTGATATATCACATAAACAGAATTAAGGACAAAAACCATACGATCATGTCAATAGACATAGAAAAAGCATTTGATAAAATTCAGCATCCCTCATGATAAAAATCCTTAATGAACTAGGCATAGAAGGAACGTACCTCAAAATAATGAAGGCCATATATGACAAACCCACAGCCAATATCACACTTAATGGGGAAGGGTTCAAAGTATTCTCCCTAAGAACTGGAACAAGACAAGGATGCTCACTTTCACTACTCTTATTCAATATAGTACTGGAAGTCCTCACCAGAGCAATCAGGAAAGAGAAAAGAAAAGGCATCCGAATTGGAAAAGAGGAAGTCAAATTGTCCCTGTTCACTGATGATATGATTTTATGTCTAGAAAATGCTAAAGACTCCACCAAAAAACTCTTACATTCAATAAATGAATCCAGTAAAGTTACAGTATACAAAATGAACATATAGTAATGAGTAGCATTTCTATAAACCAATAATGATCAAGCTGAGAACAAATCAAGAAGGCAATCTCATTTATAATAGCTACAATAAAATAAAATAAAATAAAATAAAATAAAATAAAATAAAATAAAATAAAATAAAATAAAAAAGTACCTAGGAATATATTTAACCAAGGAGGTGAAAGATCTCTACATGGAAAACTACAAAACACTGCTTAAGGAAATTGTAGAGACACAAACAAATAGAAAAATATCCCATGCTCATGTATTGGAAGAATTAATTCATTAAAATGACCATACTGCCCAAAACAATCTACAGGTTCAGTGTAATCCCTACCAAAACACCAACATCATGTTTTTCAGAATTAGAAGAAATAATTCTAAAGTTCTTATGGAACCAAAAAAGAGCCAGAATAGCCAAAGCAATGTCAACGGGCGGAGTAGGGGGGTGGTGGTGAGGGACTGGATGCATCACATTGTCCGGCTTCAAATTATCCTGCAAGACCATAGTAACCAAAACAGCAAGATACTGGTATAAAAATAGACACATAGAATAATGGAATAGAATAAAGGACCCAGAAAGGAAGTCACACATGGCCAGCTGATCTTCGACAAAGTCAACAAGAAAATACACTGGAGAAAGGACACCCTTTTCAACAAATGGTGCTGGGAAAATTGGATTGCCATATGCAGAAGAATGAAACTAAACCTCTATCTATCACTATAGACAAATATCAACTCAAGATGGATTAAAGACTTGAATGTAAGACCTGAGACTATAAAAATACTGGAAGAAAACCTAGAGAAAACTCTTCTGGACATTGGTCTAGGGAAGGAATTCATGACTAAGACCCCAAAAGTGCAGGCACCAAAATCAAAATTAGACAAATGGGACTTAATTAAACTACAAAGCTTCTGCACAGCAAAAGAAATAATCAACAGAGTGAATAGACAACCTGTAGATTGGGAGAAAATATTTGCAAACTGTACATCCAACAGGGGACTAATACCCAGATTTTATAAGGCACTCAAACAACTCAACAACAACAGTAACAAAATAACCCCATTAAAAAGTGGGCTAAGGATATGAATAGACATTTTTCAGTAGAAGACAAACAAATGGTCAACAAGCATATGAAAAAATGTTCACATCACTAATCATCAGAGAAATGCAAATTAAAACCACAGTAAGATAACATCTTACACTAATCAGAATGGCTACCATTAAAAAGACAAAAAATAACAGGTACTAGTTAGGATGTAGAGAAAAGGAATCTTTTACACACTGTTGGTGGGAATATAAATTAGTGCAACCTCTGTGGAAAACAGTATGGCTATTTCTCAAAGAACTAAAAATAGAACTACCATACAATCCAGCAATCCCATTACTGGGTATATATCCAAAGGAAAAGAAACCAATATATTAAAAAGATATTGCAGAACTATTCACAATAGCAAAGATATGGAATCAACCCAAGTGTCCATTGACAGAGGACTGGGTAAAGAAAATGTGGTATATGTACACAATGGAATACTGTTCAGCCATCAAAAAGATTAAAATCATGTCTTTTGCAGCCACATGGATGGGACAGGAGGCCATTATCTTAAATGAAACAACTCAGGCACAGAAAGACAAATACCATATGTTCTCACTTATAAGTGGAAGTTAAATAATGTGTACACATAGAAGCAGAATAGGAATGATGGACAATGAAGATTTGGAGGGATAGAAGGTGGGTGAGAGAGTGAGGGCAGGTTACTTGGCAGGTATAGTGTGTGTTGCTCCAATGATAGATGCACTGAATGTTCTGACTTCACCACAATGCGATATATCAATGTGGCAAAATTTCACTGTACCCCATAAATATATACAAGTAAAAAATAAATTAAAAATAATAAATAGAAGAAGAATAAATTAAAAAGTGCATGTTTCTGGGTCTGAAGACACAATTTTGTTAATATTTTATCTTTAAAACTGATCGATGAATTTGGAGAAGTATCAAAGATGCTTTGCATTTTTAAATGACACTTGACAGCCTGATTCTCAACCTTTTCTGAAAGATACAATGTATGAGAATAATGAAGAGAATTTTGAATCATAGCTATCATATTTGAATTCCTACTAAGTGTCAGGTACTAATTTAAGTACTTTGCATGTATTTACTCATTTAATCCTTCTAGTAATAAAATGTAGGGACTGTTAGTATCACCCATTTTTCATGTCTACTATTAATAGAAAAGTACAAAGACATTAAGCAACTTGCCCAAGGACACCCAACTAGTAAATGACAGAGCTGGGATTCAGTCTTATTCCAGAGGTCCTGTTCTTAACCACTACACTGCTACCTATATTCTGTGGGAATATTTTCACTACTTGATATCAAAACATTGTACAAGAGCAAAGCAGCACATGGAAAGTAATAGACTCATGGTAATCAGCTTATTTATGATAAAGGGCCAATTTCAAATCAGTTAGGAAAATTTTTGTAAATGATACTGAAACAATTCACCATCTCTTTGGAAAAAAATCATTAACTAGATTCCTGCCTTATACCATACCTATAAACAAATTCCAGATGTATCAAAAACCTAAACATAAAAGGTATTAAAAGGAAGACAGGAGACTATTTTAATACTCTCAGGATGGGGAAAAGATTTTCTAAGATATAAAATTCAAAGCTATAAAACAAAGATTGGCAAAATTTAAGGCTTTAATATGATAAAAGATATAAACATAGTTAAAAGAAATCACAATCTGAGAGAATAATGGCAAGATCTTTAATGGAACGATGATTAATATCCAAAATATATTTAAAAACTTTTAAGGACTCAATAAGGAAAAAGGCTAACAACCCAGTAGAAAAATAATTAAAGGATATCAATAGACAGTTCTTAAAATAAGAACAAAAATTATCCCCCCAAACTGGAAAGATGCTTACTGTTACTAATAATGGGAATTAAAATAATAATGAAATATCATTTTCAAATGTCAGAGTAGTAAAAAAATGTTAAATTTTTAATATCTAGCATTGGGCAAAGGAATTAAAAAGCTAAAACTATTTGAAGCTGTAAATTAGGGTGTAAATTGGTGCAGCATGTTTGATGACATTTTGGGTAATAACTATCAATATTTTAAATTACACCTTCCATGTGACCTCAAGTAGTCTGATCTGGTCTGGTCTATTCTATTCTAAAGAAACACTCTCACATGTGTGCTGACTATAAGTATAAAACGTTCACCATAGTATTGTGTGTAAGCGTGAGAAAGTAAAACAAATTTTAAAATCCATTAGTAGAGGCCAGGTGCAGTGGCTCACCCCCGTAATCCTAGCACTCTGGGAGGCTGAGGCGGGTGGATCATTTGAGCTCAGGAGTTCAAGACCAGCCTGAGCAAGAGTGAGACCCTGTCTCTACTAAAAATAGAAAGAAATTATATGGACAACTAAAAATATATATAGAAAAAATTAGCCAGGCATGGTGGCGCATGCCTGTAGTCCCAGCTACTTGGGAGGCTGAGGGGTGGGGGTCACTTGAGCCCAGGAGTTGGAGGTTGCTGTGAGCTAGGCTGATGCCATGGCACTCTAGCCTGGGCAACAGAGTGAGACTTTGTCTCAAAAAAAAAAAAAATCCATTAGTAGAAGAATGGCTAAATTATAAATCAGTTATACTGTATAATACTACATATCCCTTAAGAAGGCTGAGACAATCATATGTACTAACATAAAAAGATTTGTAAGACATACTATGTTTAAAAACGTAAGTCACCAGTGTAAAATCCCATCAACACCTTAAAAAAAATCTACATTTTACATATCTATATATGTTAACAGTAAAATATTGTTTCATCTTGAAGAAGAAATGGTGTTTGAGGAGGGAAGAATGGGAAAATTTCAACTTTTACTTGATTGCATTTTTTTAACTTCTAAGTCTATGTTCACATATTACTTGCTTACTTTTTCAAATTATAGAAGACAAATTTAGAGGTGGAAAATCCCTTTTAGATAATTTTGTTAATTCCTTGTCTTCCTTCCTTCTGCAGATTGAGCCTCTATAGAATAGAGTACAAGAATAGTCTTCTTTTCACATGACTATAACCAATCTTCCTCAGGGAATATAGTTCACAAGCACAAACTAAGGAAAAAAACAGAAAAGCATTCTGTTTATCCTGCATTTTCCTTTGCTTAATTTCATCCCATTACACCTAGTTAGTTTTAGTCTCTTGAGATATATTGTGCTCGCTCTCCTTGATAGACACATTCTTTAAATACGTAGAGAATAGTCATGGTCATGTCTTTTCTACTTCCATTTTAAAATCATTATGTATACATATCTTTTATTGTGAAATACCTACATCACTTTTTAGGAGAAGACAAGATAGAAAAATATAATAAATTATGACATCTTCATCTATCTGCTCTATTCTCTACTTATCATTTAAATGTATTCTATGCATATAAGAGGCCTTCAACAAATACTGAATGAATTATCTTTATCTAAATATTTAGGGAGTTCTTTAGAACTCCCCTCTTCCCAAGCCATGTGTGCTATGAAGAGAACAGTGGCATTGTCATGAGAAATGACAGGGAAATTTGAACTTCTGGTTTTTGGTAACTTGGAAAACCTTTCCTCTGAAAGAGTCTTAAAGACCCTTGTTTTTTCTACCCCAAGCACATCAAAGTACTATTTCATCTAATTCACATTATATTACATTAGAAACTGCCAGAATGATAAACATATTCAGCATTTCAGGATTATATATTAATTCATTCAGAAGCAAATCTATTTTTAATATATCATTATTTAATATCTTTTAAAATTGAGATGTGTTCTAGATTCTGTTTTAACTCTCTTACTATGTACCCTTGGATAAATCTATAACTATTCTAGTTCTTAAGTTCTTCATCTTTAAGGGGATGTCTTTGTATTTATTTTACAGAGAAATTATGAAGCATGTTCTTATTGGCAAATCTCTTCAAAAGGATTTAACTTCTAATTCCTCTTTTATATAATCTTTTTCTATATTTTGCAAAAATGCTGTGCCTGCTTTTCTCTTCTTAATTTATTTTATGTACAATCATATAATCTGTTGTAAAATAAATGTATTAGAAGGGATTTTATAATGTCATCTGGTCTAATGATCCGTCTTTAGGCAGGCAGATGTTTCAAGAACTCAGGACAGAGTCAACTTTTCTATAGTTGAAAACCTAGGAAGATGTAAACCTCATATCTTCCTTTTTAAGTTATTCAGCATGATATTCAAGAGGTAGTTCCTTAAGTCCTGTTCCACTTCTTACTCTTTCAGTAAACACTAACTATGGTGTCCTTAACCATAGAGAACAGTTCAGCACCTACTCATATGAACACTCCTTTGACTTAAGGGACAATTTTAATTTAACCATTAATCAATCATTTTTATTAGTTATCTACTGCTGCATAACAAATTATTCCAAACTTGATGGCATAACACATAGTTACTATCTTGCAGCTTCTGTGAGTCAAGAATGAGCATGTCTTAGCTGGATTCTCTGGCTCACAGTCTCTCACAGGGCTGCAGTCATTCCAGAGCTCTCTTGGGAGGGATGCCCTTCCTAGTTTACTCACATGGTTTTGGAGGATCCAGTTTCTTACAAGTTGATTGCATCGTCAGTTCCTCAAGAACTACTGGCCACAGATCTCCTTCAGTTCCTTGCCACATGGGCCTCTCTGTACAGCATCTCACAACACAGCACTTGCTTCTTCAGAGTGAGCAAGTAAGTAGGTAAAAGAGTATGACTGTGATGAAAGTCAGTCTTTTAGAACCTAATCATAAAAGTGATTTTATTCTTTCCTTCTAGTCTGGGTTTAAGGCAGTGCTAATGCCATACCTCCTGACTTATCCAGACATGTGATAGCAAATATCCAATTGTTTTTTATTAAAATAAGCAATTTCACCTACAGATAGCCTTTTAGAGATTTAAGATCCACTCCAATCTGTAGTCAACTGAATTCATACCTAGGACAAGGAATCAAAATAGGTACTAGTTCAGCAAGTTACGTGACAGGATCTTGAAACCAAATATCCCCCAGGTCTTCGTCTTTTCTCTAGATGCTTTAAAAAGTTGAAAGAAAAGATAACTTGAAGCATGCCTGTCTGAGTACTTCTGGATGACAGAACATCTTTACTGCAGACTAGATCGCTTCATGTTTAAAACTAGGCTTATTTCCCTCCTATAGAAGTTAACACCTGTAGTGATTAACAGGCAGTGACCAGACAACCACTGGAACACTGTTATCATTAGAAGATGTTCGTATGAAACAAGGCAGCAAATCAGATCATGTTTTGGTAAGGAAAGGACTTCTTGACATAACAAAGTAAGGGCATCCCTTTCCCTCTAGGTTATACTAAAGCTTATTGTCTTAGTACATTTGTGTTACTATAAAGAGATACCTAAATCTGGGCAATTTATAAAGAAAAAGTTTATTTGGCTCACAATTCTGATGTCTGGAATGTTCAAGATTGGGCATCTGCATCTGGCAAGGGCCACAGGCTGCTTCCACTCATGGCAAAAGGTGAAAGGGAGCAAGCATGTGCAGAGATCACATGATGGGAGAGAAAGCAAGATGGGGGTGTGTGTCAAGCTCTTTTTAACAATCAGCTCTTGTGGGAACTAACAGAGCAAGAACTCATTCAATCCTACCCCAAGGAAGACATTAATCTACTCATGAGGGATCCACACCCATGACCCAGATACCTCCCATTAGGCCCCATCTCCAACATTGGGGATCAGATTTCAACATGAGTTTTGAAGCCAAACTATAGCACTTACCTATTTTAGGAGATTAGGGTGGCAATTTGTTAGGTAGGAAAAAGGTCTTCACTGTCTTTGAGAAAAGAAGTTCTGCAGTCTTCTGGCAGCTTCCTTCCAGTGTTTTCAGCCCTTCAGCTGAAGCCTGTTTCTTATTATTCTGGTCTTGGTGGAGCTCACAAATCATTCAAAACCATTGTTACATTAGACTTTTTGATCATGATTGGACATGGGCACACACCACTGTATATACCCAGACAAGTACATACCCTAAGGTAATTTTCTTTTCAGCATTTTCTTCTCAAGGCTCAAATTCTCCCTGGCTTTATTAGCTTCTTCTAGAGCTGTGTGCCATCTCTTGAACCATGTGGTTTAAGCCATTCTTTGAATTTTTGGTGAATTATTTTCTATCTCCATGCTTTTGATAATGTAGTTTAATAGATATTTCATATAAAAGTGAGTTTTGGCCTGGGCATGGTGGCTCATACCTGTAATCCTAGCACTTTGGGAGGCAGCAAGAGAAGGATCAATTGAGGCCAGGAGTTTGAGACCAGCCTGAGCAACATAGCAAGACCCTATCTCTACTGAAAACAGAAAAATTAGCTAGGCATGGTGGTGTGTGCTTGTAGTCCCAGCTACTTGAGAGGCTAAATCTGAGACAGGAGGATTGACTGAGCCCAGGAGCTTGAGACTGCAGTGAGCTATCATGATGCCACTGTATTCTAGCCCAAGCAACAGAGTGAGACCCTGTCCCCACCCACCCTCCAAAAGTGAGTTTTGGTATTTGCATACCTTCTCATCCAACCCCTAACTCTAATCTTAGTCTTTTCTTGGCAAATAGAGTATAAGATTACATTTTTATGATGGAGGTCTTAGATATATCCTCAAATATGTAAATAGATATATTTAAGAACATTTATTACCTCAAGGAACCTAACTACCTTTCTAGCAAATATATTTTTTAAGTTCTTATAACTAAAATAGAAAGAAAAATGTTATTAATACCTAACAAGGATGTTTATTCTGGGAAACCTATAGTAAATTTAGGAGAAACAGAAAGAGGCAAACCAAGGATATCTTCTCTGAAAATCAAGAGAGTTTTCTTATTTCTATTTTAAATGGTAGATTGAAGTTCAAAAATTTATTGATTTGTCCTGACTGTGCCTGTAGATTCAGTGAACACTGGTCCCACCGGATTGTGCTGCATCTTTGTCTGGATTTATTAGGAGTCCCATAGTTCTACTTCCCTGATAACTGACTTTATCTCTCACCCTTTCTCCTCCTACAACCTGGAGACACACATCTACCGGTACTTCTCTTAGAATTCCAATTTGGTGTAAATGAGAGTCCTGCCCATTAGAATCATTGAAGACTTTGTCCATATCGTTATACTGTAAGATACCCACAGATCTTTCTGTATTCCTTCTTCAATCAAGTCCAGGAAGCAGAAAAGATTAAAGTTCCTCATCTTATACTCCAGTCTCGGTTTGTCATACTCATAAAGAGTTACAGAACCTTTGGGATTCACCCTAAAGTAAGGCTCTATGGTTGCTATATTCACCAGAGCCCCATGAGACTTAGGCTCTTAGGCTTACTTTTACATTACAGAAAAACCAAGTTTTCTACTTGATATAATGAGCATGTTGGGGGAAAAAAAAAAGAATGAACATGTCCAGAGTAATTAAATAGAGATTAAAGAGAGTATATTTGGGTTATTCTGGTTTTAAAATATTCATTGACACTCTAGTTTTACTTTTTCTTCTTTTAATCATACATAATAAATAATGACTGAGTATCTATTGGATATACAGCCCAGTCTATCATAAGAAGAAATACAAGAGTTGAGAACATGAAGTTGTGACTCTCATTTCATAGAGTATCATCTAATATTAGAGAAGGCTGACCCCAGACCTTTTTTTTCCTCTATAGCAAGGGTCAGCAAACTATGGCCAAGTGCCTGTTTTAATAAATAAAGTTTTATGAGAACATAGCCATGCCCACTGGCTATGGGTATTTGCCTATTGTCTATGGCCACTTTCACACTACAATGGTAAAGTTGAGTATTTGCAGTAGAGAATGAATGTATGCCCTTCAAAGCCTAAAATATTTACCTGCCTGATCCTTTACAAAAAATGTTTGCCATTCTCTGCTCTACAGCATTAAATGCCAGAAAATGAAAACATTTGCAAATTTTTAATGGGAAAAAACTATCTATAATATAATCAGATTATATTATTATTTTAGGTAATAGAAATGTATATACATATATTTTAAAATAAAAGAATGTGGTTGTATAAAAAGACTGATAGCATTAAAATTTTTTAAACATGTTGAGGTCTGAGTAATTTTTGAGAAATATATTTTAATATTTAAAAATATTTAAGATATTTATATAAATATTTAAAAATACTTAAAGAACTAGGTCTGAAATTCCTAATTATATTGAGCAAATTAGGAGATGAGAAGTGTGAGTAAATAGATCCTTTTTTATTGTAGATGCTGATAACTGTTCATATTTTAAAATTGAATTGCCATTTATATACATTCTAAATCATTAGCAAAAACAAAATCAAAGAAAAAATCTTTATATCAAATGAGAGAAAGCAAACAACAAAGAACACAAAGCAGAAAGCATAAAACCAGATAATGTAAGACCAAATATACTCATTATGATAATAAATGTAAATAGATTAAACATCCCTACTAAAAGGCTTAGATTGATTTTTAAAAAAAGAGAAAGAAAGAATCTATAACCAAAAAGTAACTGTGAAATGTTAAAAATAGAAGACAAAAATATTAAAGGGAGGATGAAGCTATAGTATTACAATTGGTGAGTATGTTAGGAGTTAGCATTTTGATTTTTAGTTGAGATTGAAATTAATTTCATTGAACATTATGTTACTGAGTTACTGATAAAGCAAGATCATTCAGGCCTGTTGTTACAGAAAACACGTAAATACCCTCTGAAGGTTATAGTCCTTATCATTTGGATTTGTGCATATATTTGTAAAAGGATTAGAAAATATGGTTAAGAGCAGCAGAATATACTCCAGTTTCTGAAGAAAGAAAGACAGATGGAGGTGATTGTTGCCTGTCCTCACATGTGCCTTCCTAATTCTGAATGCCTTGAAATTAGAGCCACATTGGCCAAAATTTTAGAACTAAGCAATTATATCTGTCATGAAGACTTAAGTTGAGGACAGGAGTGTAGAATATAGTAGGCTATAATAAATGTTAACTTTGGATAAACAATAAATAATTGTTTATTCAATTCTTAAGTCTTGTCTCCCCATACAAACTATCTTTTCATTTCTTTCTATTTATCTCTGTTTTTTTCATCTCAGAACTTTTATGAAAGTTATTCAGGCATATACATTATAGCTATTGTTTAAGTTGCTGAAGTTATGATCGTTACTAACTTTAATATTTATTGAAATTTTACTACTGCTTTTTTTTTTTTGTTCATCATTTCCGCTATCTCCCTTATCATGACTACTTTTATTGTGGACTTCTGCTTCCTTGCATCCTATTGAAAATGCAGTGAGTTTTTATTTTTTAATTTCCTTCTAGTTCTATATTAAGTCTTTTTCTGAAATATATTCTCCCTCTGGAACTTGAAGGATGATGGTCTCTTTCTTTAATCCAACAGTATTTTTCCATAGTTTTAATCCCTAATCATAAAAGGAATATTCAAATGCATTATATATTTCAACAGACATGATGTGTGGTCGACTATGGTCTTGTTTACTTAGGTTTGTTTGCCATATAGTGTCCTCAGAAATAGCAGAAAAGAAAGTTCACGCTTTTGTATCCAAGTAAGGAGTTAGCACATTATTGTATATTACAGACCTAGAGCATGAGCAAGAATGTTGGCCCCTAAGTCACATCATAGCATGTATTTATTTCTAGGCCAAAAGAACCAATATTAGACTTTCAGTTTAAAAACCAGATTCCTGTCAACCCTGTTTTTGAGTATAGATGGCCCATCTCAGATCCATAGTTGAAGAGCATGTTGATGTGCACAATTCCTGCCCAGTCATTTTTAGCAATTGTTCATCTAATGCAACGTTAATGGTTTACTGTTTATCATAAGCCTATTCCCATTGTCTCTTTCTCTGATATTAACTAGTAGGATAAATGGAAAAGCTATTGCCCCATCATATCTTCTTCCTGGGATCTTCTAATCTATGCCCATATTGTGTCTCCGTAATGCTTTGTGTCACCTCAAGTCCTCTTGATTTCTACCATATTTTAAAAGAATAAATACTAGGTAGGGCTGAAAAAAAGGATATTCAGCTTTGTGTACCTCAAAGAACAGCAACTAATAAACCAACTGCTGATAAGGATGCAGAGCAAGTAAATCTCATATTAATATATACAATTTCTGTTGGGAATTTAAAATGGTACTGTTGCTCTAGAAAACAGTTTGGCAGTTTCTTATAAAATTAAATATATTGCTGGGCATGGTGGTGCATGCCTATAATCCCAGCTACTGAGGAGGCTGCAGTAGGAGAATCATTTGAGCCCAGGAGTTTGAGACTGCAGTAAGCTATGATCGCAACTATGCGTAGCCACTACACTCTAGCCTGGACAACATAGTAAGACTCTGTCTCACAAAAATATATATATATATTTACAAATCATGCAAACCAGCAGTCATACTTCTGAGCATTTATCCTAACGAAAACATGTTTACAGAAAAACCTGTACATGAATGGTCATAGCAACTTTATTCTTAATAGCCAAATACTGGAAACAATCCAAATGTACTTCAAAGGATGAATGGATAAACAAAGTGGTGCATCCATATAATAGAATACTACTCAGCAATAAAAAGTGTTAAGGTATTGGTATACATAAAAGCTTGAATGACTCTAAAGAGCATTATGCTGAGTGAAAAAAAGCCAATCTCAAAGGGTTATACACTGTATGATTCCATGTATGTAATATTCTCCATGTGACAAAACTGTACTAATGGAGAATGGATCAGTTGTTGAAAAAGGTTAGGGTCGGGAAGGGGAAACTGTGACTAGTAGCAAGGAAAACAGGAGTTTCTTTATGGTCATAGAACAGTTCTGCATTCTGACTGTGGTGATGGTTACATGAATCAACCCATAATAAAATTTTATAGAACCATATTCAATGCACACACAAAGGGTACATGTAAATACTAGTGAAACCCAAATAATGTCTGTACCTGAATTCATAGTATTGTACCAAAGCCAGTCAACTGGTTTTGACAATGACCTATGATTGTATAAGGTATTATCATTGGGAGAAGCTGGTTGAAAGATATACAGAAACTCTTTGTACTAGTTTTGTAACTTCTTGTGAGGCTATTTCAAAATAAAAAAATTCTATATTTTTTAAAAAGCAGCAGCTATACAACAGAGGGACAGCTACCCAGTTTTTCAGATTGGTATAAACCAGTAGTTCCCAAACCTGGCAGATCATCAGACTCACTTAAAGAACTTAACAAACTATATACATGCTTGTGTATCCTTCCACCACGACAGATAAAAGGAACTCTATTTTCAGAAAATTTCCCAAGATCGGAAACAGGTATAGAGCCTGGTTTCTCAGCCAGGGATAGGAGTGGAGAAAACTAGTGTGTCTGTTCTGTATTAATGCTTGGTTGTGATTCACAGTTCTGCTCTGTGGTGTTAGTGTGAAAATCCTTCTGCTTTCTGGCAATAGGTTAACCATGCATTTTAGATTTTAATTTTGTTAAGAGTTTTTACCTTTTCCCTAAGCTAGTATAGATATTTCAGTATGAAGTTTCCTGAGGCCGTGTCATTAACTACTAATCAGTTGCCAATTTAAACCAGAAGCAGGGCAGTAGTCCTCTTATAGATGGATCTTGTCTTTACCTCATTCACATGTGAATGGTGACTTGATTCCAGCTTTTCCCAGTGAGACTGCAGAGTTCTACGTTACTTGATCAGTTTTTCATAATAATGTGGCATCGAGATAAATCACGTTTCTCCCAAGATTGGCTAGTGAGTGGAAGACAGCCAAGGTACACCACAGTGAAGACATCAGTTAGGAAAATTACATCCAAAACCCAAAAACGGCTGCCTCTGAAGTTTTTATTTGTGAAAATTGGAAAAGCTCTCCCTTCTCAGCCTCTGACATTCCTGATTTATTGTTTCTCTGCTGAAAATTATCCAAAGATGTTTTTAGACATTAGCTGGTGAAAACCACATTTATTGAAGGTGGAGGAAAATGTAAAGAGCCCTTACATTTGTGAATTTCTCAGTCAGACTGGCAACATTTTAATAGCTATAGTTGACCAGGTTCTTTCTGTGCATATGAAAAATTAGTTGTAGAGCTAACAATATGATCCACAATGCTAGAAGGGACAAATATCTTATGCTGTGGTGCAAAGAACACTAGACCAATAATCAGGAAACTTGAATATTTGCCTGTACTCTGCCACTAACTAAAATTGTATTCTTGGTCAAATGGCCTAACTACTCTAGGCCTCAGTTTCCTTGTCTATAAAAGCTGGGAGTAAAGATTATACAAAACTAGCATTTCAGATATTTACAAGTTGTGGAATTTACAGTAAACATAATCTCATAATCACCCCTCTCTGAAACTTAAAAATACTGTCATTTCTTTAAGGCATATGATAAAGAAGCAAATTAACGAAAAATTCAGATTTTGCATATTATAAAATTAAATTATAAATTTATTTTCAATGTAATTCATAAATATAGGTTACATACATTTCATCTTTTCCTATATAAAATTATGCATAGTATGTAATTTATTTTAAGCTAATTAAGAAAGCATAATTGATCAGGCACAGTGGCTCACACCCATAATCCCAACACTTTGGGAGGCTGAGGTGGAAGGATCATTTGAATTCAGGAGTTTGACACAGCCTGGGCAATACAGCAAGACCTCATCCCTACAAAAATAAAAAAAATAAAAAAAAATTCGCCAGGGGTGATAGCAAGCTCCTGTAGTCCTAGCTATTTGGGAAGCTGGGGCCAGAGGATTGCTTGACCCCAGGAGTTCAAGGCTGCAGTAAGCTATGATCATGCCACAGCACCCTAGCCTGGGTGATAGAGTGAGACCCTGTCTCTAAAAAAGTTGATCTACCAAGAAGATACAAGAATCCTAAATTTATATGCACCTAGTAATACAGCTTCAACATATGTAAAGAAAAAATGGGACTAACAGGAGAAATAAGCAAATCCACAAGCATAATTTGAGAATGACACACCTCTGTCAATAACTGACAGAACAATTAGAACAACTAAAAAAATCTTCAGAGATATAGAAAATTTACCCATTATGATTAACAAACATGATTTGATTGATATCTATAGAACACTACATCGTACGACTGCAGAAAACATCTTTTAAAGGGCACATATGACATTTACCACAATTGTGCATATTTGTTGTCTCAACAAATTTTAAAGGACTAGAAATCATTCTATCATATTCTCTGACCACAGTGGAATCAAGCTAGAAATCAATAACAAAAAGATAGCTAGAAGAACTTCAGTTTCCAGTTCTGCATGTAAGGAACTTAGAAGTTACCACTCCATCCTAGCAATATGTAAAAGCTGAACAAACTGAAAAATCAACAATTCTTAGATCTGTAAGAGAAGTGAGATCACAGGGTAAACTGCTGTCCCCCAAACTGGAGAGACAGATAGGTAGAGAGAAAGAATCATAACATACTAGAGCAGAAACCTCCATGAGAACCAGTACTGGGGTCAAAAAACATGAACTGTAATTGAGAAATTACTAGAGACTAATATTGAACAAGTCTAAGAATTGAATGCCCCAGGTTGACAACCCGGCCATGGTGGGAAGAGGGGGAATGGTTTTGTGAGTTTTAACCCTAAAAGCTCAACCAGATTCTTACCATAAATATCAAAGAAAAATTATTTTGAGCTTCCGGAAGGGGGAGGGGTAAAGGAACCACTTTGAAATACATCAGAGCCCTCTGTACTTCTTCACAAGGTCTGCCCTCAGTAGAAACTAGTCAACCAGACTCTAACTTAATCCCTATCCTATTGGGATTTTATCAGAGCCTAACTGAGCTAGGGTAAGGTAAATACCCAATTCCAGCCAGCTCTAACATTTCATGTGGAAGTAGTATTATGAACAACTCTATGCCCACAAATTTGATAACCTCAATAAAATGAATCAATTCCTTGAAAGACACAATCTGCCAAAACTCATACAAGAAGAAATGGTCAATCTGGAAAAGTCCATATGTATTATAGAAATTGAATCAATAACTAATAACCTTCCAAAACAGAAAGCCCCAGGCCCAGGTGGGTTCACTGGTGAATTCTACCAAACATTTAAGGATGAAATTATACCAAAGTCTCTACAATGTCTTTCAGAACATAGAAGTAGAGGGACTACTTCCCAATTCATTCTGTGAGGCCAGCACCACCATAATACCAAAAGTGGACAAGGACATTATAAGAAAACTACAGACCAGTATCTCTCATGAACATAGATGCAAACATTATCTACAAAATATTAGCAAATCAAATCCAACAATGTATAAAAAGAATTATATACCACAACCAAGTGGTATTTATCCCAGGTATGCGAAGCTGGTTTATCATTTGAAAATAAATTAATGTAAGCCATTGTATCAACAGGTTAAGAAAGAAAAATTCATTAACATATCAATAAATGTGGAAAAAGCATTAGACAAAATCCAATACCCATTCATAATTAAAAACTCTCAGCAAACTAGGAAAAGTTTATCAACTTGATAAAGAACAGTAAAGAACATCTACAAAAAACCTGTGGCTAATATCATATTATACTTAATTGTGAGAAACTAGAAGTTTTCCCATTAACATCGAGATGGATGTGGAGTTATAAAGTCACACTTCGGTTTTTCCTTAGGGATAATCTAATCCTTAAGATTAGAATTAAAAACCTGTTTATTGATTTAAAATAGAAATTCTAACTGATGCCATCACCACCTTTAACACTTTGAAGCCTCAGGAGTTTCCAACCATGTCTAAACTAAATGATCTCTGAAGTTATGTTTAATTTTTAATATCCATGACTCTTTTAGGTTAACATTACAGATTTTTTTTAGAAACAGTGTCTCACCCCGTCACCCAGGCAGGAGTGGAGTGGTGCGATCATAGCTCACTGTAGCCTCGAAGTCCTGGGCCCAAACTATCCTCATGCCTCAGCCTTCCAAGTAGCTGGGACTATAGGCATGTACCACTGCACCCAGCTACCATCATAGACTTTTATACCCATATTGGTGCATTTTTCTTAATTCTAACATCTGCTTTCTGTCTCTCTCTCTCTCTCTGTTTTTTTTTTTTTTTTTTTTTTTTTTTTTAGAAACAAGGGTTATGACCACAAGGCATGTGAAAACAGGGAGAAAATAGTGAATTTGCATGTTTGAAATCTATCTGAATTAATATGTGAAGCAGGCATAGACAATGCAGGGCAATAGAAAGACTTTCAAAACAATATGAGAACAAAACAGGGAAATAAAAGTAAAAAAAAGAACTAGAATGATAAAAAGAGATTGATGAAGACCAGAGGTTGTAATGATTAAGATCCTATACAGATTAAATACTTGATACATGCTTGCTATGAGACAAATGTATTTTTAGGAAGCATTTCTTGGTTTCAGTAAAGCAGGTTTTTGTTGTTGTTGTCATTGTCATCATCTGACTGTTTCTAAATGACTCAGTACCTTTAGAAAAATTATCTAAACTTATTCTATTTCACTAATGTTGATCCAAAAGGGAAAGGTAAATTTAGAAGAAGTTCTTTTGCCATGATTATTTTGAGAGGAATATGGCCTCTAGCTTCGAATCATATTTTATCACATACAAAAAGCAATTCTTTAGCATTTGGACTTTTATGTATAATAATTTTTGTGTGGACCAAGGTCCAAATTTTCAAATTCATCTGGTCCCTTACCCTAGCCATTTTAATTCTAATCTTAAGGACTGGGTCAGGTTATCCCTAAGAGAAAACTGAAGTGTGACTTTATAACTCCACAAAGCCTGGCAGAGGAATAATGCACTGGGAAATGGGTCTATGACGCTTCACTTCTGAGAATATCCAGTCTCTGTTCTAGTTCCAGTTCAGCCCTGATTCAAGTACAAAAGAGGAGAGAAAAAGAGTGAGGGGGAAAAGATAGTAAAGGGAAGGATATGGTGATTAGAATGAAAGTCCTTTTGGTATCATGAGCAACTATTAGTATACCTTCACTACAAATTTAATGTGGCTCTGTGTTTGCCTTTAATCTTACTAGTATCTTGAATCTAGTTTAATTTTATGTATTATGAGAATTACTCTGAAACAAACCTAGAGCCCTGGGTTCCTTCCATATACATCCCATTACCCTAATCCCCTGGAGCTGAGCTTGTGGATATTAAATACAAAGTGCCTCAGATTCATACTATGGCATTTGATTTGCAAAGTCATCAATACATTTCTTTAGTATCTCTCCTTTGATCCTTTACATACCTAGGGTCTCACTCAGGTCCCTGAATCAAATATACACCAGGAGCAGTATTAGATATTTTCATAAATCTTATTTTTGAAAAATAATCTTGGGAAGTAACAATTATTATCCCACCTATAGAGATGACAAAACAGATACTCAAAGTGCTCTCGAGCAATGTCATACAGCCATGAAGTAGCAAATTCTAAATTTGAGCCCAAGTGTTCTGACTTCGAGTTCGGTTCTCTTTTTAGGACCCTAGAGGATGTCAATAAATACTTGGTTGATTGTTGACTGAAAAGGAACAATTCCCCTAAACTGAAAGGCAGACTTTAAATGACTTCCTTGCCTTGGTCTGACACTCACCACCTCCTTTGAAATGCCAGACAAGGGAAAAGATCAGTTTAATTGTTGCCATTTATAAGTGAGAAAGTTGAGACCAAATAAGCTTTATTGAAGGCCTCAGCTTTCAATTGTCATTCTACATTTCTCATTAAGGAAAGTGGAGATGCATGGAGGTTGTCACCTTGTTGAAGGTCAGATGGAGTGTCTCTGATGAATAGCGTCTGACGTTGTGACTTGTCTCATATGATCCCTGTGATGACTAGGGATTTCTGGGCGAATGTGGAATGAGGATGAGAAGGAGATTTCATTCTTGCCCCCTTTAAAATGAAAAATTCTGCACTGAAAGTAATTTTTTCCAATCTGAGGCAGGTAGTGTATTTGTTGAGTTTAATGTAAGAAACATTTATTCAACACTTAGGATGAGCTGGGTATTGTGGGGAGAATAATTTAAATAAGCCTAAGCTCCTGCCTTCAAGAGATGATAATTTAATGGAAAAAATGTTCTGCTATGATCATTTATATAGTTCTGAGTTAATTAAGTTTGGAAAAATGATTTGCCATTTGCAAATACCAACTTTCTAATTACTACCAATATGCATGTCTTACTAGCTTTGAAGCTGTGTTGCGTGGAAGTTAGTGGTTTTATTGAGCTCCCTTGGGTGTGATTCTGTGCTGTGGTGGTAGAAGTTGGGGGAATGGGGGAAGGTAGAAGGGCTGAGCTGAAAGGCCTCTGGGAATTTTATCCTAAATTTGCCTAAGTAGCTTTGATACTGTATATTTCATATATTGGGCTTCTTCATAAAATTCATTTGGGGGAAGAAAACAGGTCCTGCAACTTAAAAAATGTAAATTACTGGATTATGCAACAATAACAAAACATCAGGCTTTATGTTGGGCACTCAATTAAATGGTTTGTGGTCTTGCAACAACCAGAAATTACCTCCCTGATTTGAAAAGCAGTATTGAGATAATCTGTGGTTAAGATTTAAGAGTGAAAAGGGTTGTTATACCACCCACTTGTTTGCCAAGAAAAAGATTCTCTGAAGAAGAAATGAGTGAACATTATAGAAATTATCATTTTGTCAGCGAGGATTGACAAGACAGATCCAGCTGTAAGAAAGCAGATGCGGACCAACCAGGTGGTGATTTAAGTGCCAGGGAAATCTTCTAAGCAGCTTGAGGAAAGGTCCCATGCTACTGCCGATTGTTTCAAGGGGAATAGATGGCCAAGAAGGACATGCTTTTGGGTTCTATACTTAATTTTAGTCTCTTCAAGTCAACTTACCAAATGAACAATTTAATACTCTCAGCAGCTGAGTCATTTATATTGCTGGGAAAAAAATACAAAAATCAAAACAAAACAAAAATCAGCTAAGCTCTGTGAAATGGAAAATGAGATTTCCATATAGGAGGAGTGATGAATTAAGCAGAAAGCATTCCTGAGAAAAAGCTTTCAGACCAATTGTTTTTGTTTGGGATTTTAAGTAGGAAAATGGGTCAGTTGGTCCTAGAGAACATTTCTACAAAACTTGTCATTCTGGCACATGATACAGTTTAGGCAACAGGGGATGAGAAAAATCACATCTGAAATTACTCCTCTCGTTGATGTTAACTGGGCTCTTTCAGCCTCCATTGATAAGAGAAAGAACCCTTGTCTGCAGAAAACACCTACCCCTCTGAGAACTTCCTTTTCTATTCCTACTCATTGAGAAAGCAGAAGGAAGTCAGCTTTTGTCTCAGTTGCCTTCGATGCAGAATCAAGCTTCCACTATTGTGATCACTTCAGAATGGAACACAATGCTCCTTTTGAGCCAGTTTTGTTTCTGGCAGCGATGTAGTGATCAAGTATCTAGAAACTACTATACAGCTCCACCCCAAAAGTGCAGGCCCTTCCCCCATGAGCCAGAATCAGCTCACTAAGATAGCCATTGGCACCGAAAACCTTCGAAACTCCAGAAGTCAGGAGTTGTATCTCTTCTTACCTTTTCCACCCTCCTCTTTCCATCCCTCTTCCTTCTCTCTCCCCCACTCCCTACTTCCTTTGTAGTCACTAAGTGCTCTCTCTGGAATGTTTGAAGGTGAGGATTTAGGTCTGGGCAACCTGTTAAAAATGTGAATTGTTACCATGAACTCTGAGTGGCCTTTCAGCTTTGCTGACAGAAATTTACTCCATGTAGGACCCCCCCCCAAAAAAAAATTAAGCAGGTAAGGTCATTTGGAGTTGAAACAAGCATGCAGTCGGTGTGTTTGAAAATGAAATTATAATTAACCTGCTGATGGCTGTGAGGTGTTACCTTGAACTCTGTGTGGCCTCTTGGCACAGTGGCTGAACTTGCTTTATTGAATACCCAGAGACCTGAACAGGTGAAATCAGGATATGTCCAGGGCCAATTGTACTTTTAGAAAGATTATATCTCTTTCAGTGCCAATTGTAAGAGAGTTGAGGATTAATTGAGCAGCACTAATCGGAAAATAAAAATGAGTTTTGACCATCCATTTCTTTGTGAAGCATAACATTTGTTAAAACTGCTAAGGAAAATATAATAACTTTACTTGCTCACTTTGTGAATTGATTCCTGAAGTGATGAGAGGTTACAAGGCCTGATAGTGGCCTAGGAAGATTATTGCAATTTGGAAATCGTATAGCATCTACATGTTTAGGAAAACATTATAATTACCAGCTAAGAACTATGAGGTGTTACTTGAACTCCAAGTGGTCTGTTGACATATGGGTTGGACAGCTTTATGAAACTATTCAAAATAAAGTAGGTAAAACATACAGCAGTAACTTAGCATTGTTGTTGACAAGTAGAGGTGCTGAGGTCATTTATGGTGTAGAATGGATGGATTTCAGATAAACTTTAACTCTGTCCATGGAAGTCAGCTTACTGACTTACATAATCATCAAAATCAAATAATGGTGCTACAGTTATCATGTGGGTAAAGGACTACCATAAACAATTGATTTATTGACAGAGTCACTCATGACAGCTTGTTACTGCTTTAGACTTGCAAAAGAATCCATCTCATCTTTTGTGACACTAAATAAAAAAAAGAACCCTGCATCATTCTATTGCCTCTATCTTCACGTCTCTTCCCTTTAATTATGTAATATCATTCCATAGTAAAGTCACATTTTATAAAAGCAAAAATTTTGGGTCCCTCATTGTTTGGGCTGAGAATATCTATCGTTAGACAAAACAAACTGTTTAGTTTCACTCTGTGCTTTTGACAGGCTGGCTGGAATGAATGCTCCTGTTGGTTTAATAAACAAAGAATAATAATCCAAAATGGGCTTTATTACTGGGTATAATTACTCTATTCATAGGATTGGAATGTTCTAATTGTTTATATCTCTGCCTACTTTAAGTATTATATGTATAAGTAACACTGAAGTTTTCCTTATTTCAAAAGAAGTTTCAGTTAGGATACACATACAAATACTACTTGCCCTCCCAACTCCTTCTTTAGTAGCATCTTGTGTTATATACTCTTTTATTTCTTGTAGAACACTTAATGAAGAAGAAGCTTCACAAGGTGCTAACTGGTAACTCAGGCTCTTATCTCAAATTAATGTCATTTCACTTCATTGGTAATTAAGGTTCAACATGGCAAAAGGCCTTGTCTTACAATCTCAATCAAATGCACAAGCTTAGAAATAGACTAGATCCTCTATGGCAGTTATAGGTATGATCATGTCAGCTCAGGGGTCCCATTTAGATTTTGGTAGACTACTGTGTTATATTTCTCTGTAACTTGGAATACCTGCCTAAATGTGTAGGACCTCAAGTAATTTTGTTTCACTTGCTTATTCCAATATCTGGTAGATATTCTCCAACTTACAGACACATCCACCCAGTTAGAAGCATCATACTACATTTGTGCTATTTCTACACTCTGGGGTGCTTCATTTGTTTCTCAATTCCTGCCTGCCTTCTCTAGAAAGTCTTCTATCATTTCGTTCCAAACTCTGAACCCTTATTATTTTGTTTATGGCACTCATAATGGTGGCAGATATATGACAAAACTTACATAGATATCCACATTAACATCAGCACTTATCATAAACTTTATTATAGTTATTTTGCATATTTGTTTCGATGTTCCTGCTGCAAAAGCATAATAGAACCTCCCTCCCACTGCTGCTAAAGCAACCTTTCTAAAATACAAATTTTATTGATCATTTTTCTGCTGAAAACTCTTCAGAATCTGCCCATCACCCCCAAGGAAGCTTCTATTAATAAGTCCTTGCAAACAAGTACCTTGACAGGCCAGCCCCTGCCTGCCTTTCCAGCTAGCCTCATTTCCTACCATTCCCTTGGTGTGCTCACCAAATTTGTTGCTGTTCCCCAAACATGACCTAGCAAAGTTTCTTCCTTTTAGCTAGGCACTTATTCCCCTGGCAAACATTTACTCAACTTTTAAGACTCAGGTCAGATGTTTCCCCTCCCCCGGAAAACTTTCCCTGACTCTCCCAGGCAGGGCCTGGCCCGCCCTCTGCATCTCTTTAACACCTTACACAGTGCTTGAAGTTGCGGCATATCATACTGTACTGTATTTATTTTCCTGTGTGTCTCCTCAACTAGGCTGTGGACTATTTAAGATAGAGATTGTTGTCTCACTCATTTTTATATCCTTATCTCAGTTTCTGGCATACAGCAGCTGTTCAAAAAATATTTGTCAAATGAATGAATGAGTGAACAAACATCTTTTTAAAAATGGAATTAAAAGGAAGTCAAATAATTTCCAATGAGAGAGATGCTTAGAAATTAAAGTATTTCATGTTGATATATGCCCTGCTTTTTGAGCTAATTGCTCAGGGGCCTGGGTGCACACACTCCTGAGTATTTCAGTAGAGAATCTAGTATCTTGAAATGTGTCTTGACCGTGGGTACCTTGATTTGAGAAAGTCTTCTAGTTTGAGTGGAAGTGATTATGGCCATTGTAGTTGATCAGACCTAGGTTCCAAAGTAGGTCAGACAGATGTGAAGGCAATTTGACTATAAACTAGGAGAGTATTCAGTCTCATCTTTTACTTTCTTCTCACTGCAATCTGAGTCTCAGAAAGTGAACACTTTTCCTTAGTGTTCTGCAATATTTTTGGCCACGACCTTAATAGGAGGGAATTATTCAGTATTCCCACCTGCTTTGTACTTTTAATCATTCTCTAGTAGGACCCAAGCAATGGCCACTCCTATCAAATATTAGCATAAAAAATGATGCCACTAACATTGTATGCAAGTGCAGCTATAGGGTTCCACCTATCTGCCAGCCCTCAGCCCCAAAATCCAGAAGCACAACTCTTAAAATTTGATCTCAGGTTTCTTTTCCTGTCACTGAGATTTAGTTGTTCTACTCTCCAGGGCTCTCTAAACAGGTAACAGAAGCAACTTACGAATAGTGATGAATTTCATTTTATAGGAGAGGGAAACAAGGCATGCCAAAGTTAAGTAGCTTGTGAGATGATTTTGGGTCGGTTCAGGTACAGGTCAATGCAGTGGTGAGGAAAGCATCCAGGTATCCTTGACAGATAGTACCCTTTGCTAAACACCCAACTCCTCCACCCTGTGCAGTTTAACTTGTGCCAGTGATCACAAGGATTTTCTGAATGAATTACCATAATTGGATTTAATTCAGGAAGGGGATGTTTTCTGTACACACCAAACAGGCTGCATACTGGATTCTTTTGCCCAGATGACAGGGAAGAAGAAACTCAACAGGAAATACATCTTTGCAAATTAGAAAAGTTGATGAGCTAAGTCCTACAAACGTTGGGCCCTTATCCAAGGTGAACTCCTAGTGACCCCCGGCACCTTGGCTCACCTCACTGCACTTCACAGCCAGAAGCATATCTGGTGGATTCACTTTCTTACCTCCCCGATAAGGCAACAGGACCTTGCCACACCCAGACTCACATCCAGTCTCCTTTCCTGCTTCACCTGACCCCAGGTCTGATAAAAATCCAGGCTGATAATGCTATTGAGGTACAGGCCATAAACCATATCAGTATGTATGTAAGTGGAGGGAGGAGCAAGGGAAGGAAAAAGAAAAAGGCCAAATGGAGAGTTCAGCTTCACCTCTAGGTGACCTTGGCAGCATGTGGAGTAGAAGGGAAATTGCCAGGAACTTTCAGCCTTTTTTTGAGCATTGTTTTGACTTGGCTTTGCTACAGAGCAACTTTGGGGGACTGGGGCAAAATATAGGTCATTGTGAATTGCAGGTGCAGTTTTGATTTTAAACTATAACGTGTTGTGGTATATGTACAAACCCAGAAGTACTTACCAAGATGAAAACATAGCTTTTGTCTATAGGTAGATGGGCTACTTTATATTAGCACCAACATTATGTCATGGGTTTTTTTTTTTTTTTCTAAAAGCAGAAGCATACAATGGACTGTCTCTTCCTTTCTTTCTGTTTCTCCTTCTCCTCTCCCTCCCTTTCTTCTGCCTCCCTACCTGCCTTCCTCCTTCAATCCCTCTCTCCTTCTTTCATTCCCTTCTTTCCTTACTCCCTCCTTGGATAGACCGTCCTTCTCTGTTTGAAACACCTCACTTGACAAACCAATTTTGACTCTCAAGGCATGCTCCTCAGAAGAATCTGCTTAATGTAGGCAGACTCCCTTAAGGATTCAGAATAGACAGGATATTCAAGAGGCTAGGAATTTAAATGTTACTCCCAAGTAGTCAGAACATTCACTGTGATCTTTGCTTTCTTAATTTAAATTCTTGAGAGAATGCAGACCAGCATACAAAAAGAACATATCCCAACAAATGAAAGGGGAAGAATTTTAAAACCCCTTATTCTTGGCCTCAATCATATCACTTAATCCCTTCCACCATCTGTTCCCTCATTTTCTCAACATAATAGGAAACATGTCAAACCACCTGGCTGCTAAAATCATAGGCACTGTCTCTGGACTGAGAGAAAAATCTAGACGGAGCATTGCTCAAGCAATTTTGTATTTGGGAACTTCTAACAAACATAGCTTGAGGTGCTGATTTTTTCCTTCTAAACTATTCTGTATGCACAAAGAAGATTAAGAGAACAGAGGTTTAAATTTCAGCAAGAAATATTTAGATTAGTTTAGAAGTGCTCCAACACATATTTATCTAGGGAAGGAACCGTTTAGGTGAGGCTTAATACAAAGGAAAGTCCATTTTATTCATTTCTTGATCATTGTGACTTTTGAAGATTAATAACTAGAGGAAATAGATATTGGTTACTAATATTTTTGGGATAAAGTTGGAGTAGTTGACAGAAAATGCTGATGAGAAACAAACGTCTAAGTAAAGCAGTTTTATTATATCTTTAAGACAGACATATGATGTGCTCTGGATGGTGTGGGTAGGAAGGGGTGGGCAAGAGTGTTGGGTGGGCAGATGGACTCCACTGGAAGTTTCTTCAAAGTTGGTGGTTAGTATGTCTGAAGAGTTCAAAATTTTAAGCCTTTTTTTATGAACCCTTATTGATATTTGGAGGAAAATGACATAGAGCATTGTCTCTACTGGGGAGAGAAATGAGACTTGGAATGGACACACGTTTTAGGACAACATGTTGGTCTTCATTTGGGACACCTATTTTCTGACACCTGCTCAGGATCCCCTGACACTACTCATATTGTTGCCAGGCTCCTTAAAATGAGGACCAGCCACCACCACCTTCCAATACCTCAGAATTTTGGCCACCTGGGGGTTTTAGCTGCTGCCAACAGGAAGTCTCACATTACTCTGCCCTCTGGAACCTAGGCTTCTGGAGAGAGCAGTGGTCCAGAGTTGCAACCAGCTACACCTCTGTAGTTCTGTAAGCCTACAATACCCATGCCTTGCTTCTGCTAGACTAGACCAGTGACGATGGGAAGCCATGGGGGGTTGATTCACATCTAGGAGGCTTCCTGTCCCTGTTCGCCACCTCGCAATCTGTACCTGTGTACTCCCTTCTCATTCCCCATATTATGATGGGAATATGCCATATTCCTCATTTATGTTGAATTAACAAAAGAATGGTTAGTGTCAAAAACTCTTGATCAATGCTTCTTCATCCCTTTCGTTTTCCTCTATCATTCTTTGAAGATTTCCGTATGTGCTAGGCAAAAACTAAGTTGTGTATTCATACATTATCGCAGGTAATTCTCCAAAGACCATGTGAGACAAAAATTGTCATTTTATTGATGAGGGAACTGAAGCTCAAAGAGGTTAAGCAGGTTAGCTAAAGTCACACTAAGTGGCTGAACCAGGAGTTGAACCCAGATCTTCTAATGCCAAAGGTATTTAATTATTATGATGTTCCACCTCTTATCTCCAGTGACCTTGCCTAGAACCAGTATAGCTGAATGGCCGACTCGTGTCTGAAATAGCAAATGTTCATTCAGATAGCCACGAACACTCTGCCTTTAAGTTTCAAAGGAAACGTTAAATGGTGCTAAATCTTTACCTTATATTTAGAATTCTTTACACCCAATGATGCGTTTTTCCATACCTTAATGTAAATACAGTCAAGTAGTAACTGGCCCCTTTGAAACCTATTTTTTTTTTTTGGAGAAATTTAAATAAAACAACAAATACTATATTCCCACTATCCAGACTTGAAAATTAACAGTTTGTTTCATCATTTTTTTAAAAAAAAATTTATACAATTAATAAGAAAAATTATTTAAAAAAAAAAGAAAAATACTTAAAGGAAGAGAAATAAAAGAAGCAATGCGTCATAGCGTATATAATGCTACAGTGCTATTTGATCTCCAGGCCTAGGCAAGCCCATTCCTGCTGTGAATTGGTATTTCCCCTTTCAGTTTATTTTTTTATGCTTTCAAGCCATATGTATCTATGAACAATATATAATGTTGCTTTGTGTGTTTTCCAAATTTACCTGATATATCATTCTGCAACATTTTTCATTCAGTATTATTTTCATTCTTTCTCCATGCCACTAATGAGATCTCATTGCTCCTTTTATCTGTTGTATGGCCTTCCATTATATTAATATGTTATATTTTATTATCCTTTCTCCTACTGATGATCATTTAAGTTGTTTCCCTTTTTTCTTGTTGTTGTTACAAATAGCACTTAATGGAAAATACTTATACTTGTTTACTTGTGCACACATAGGAGCCTGTCTTAGGGGTTTTTACCTAGAAGTGTACTTAGAAGTAGAATGACTGACTCATTAAATCATTTTGCCTTGATCCACATGAGATTTTTATTTGGTGAGATGACCTCAAGTGAAACTGTAGGTATATGTTCACAGTAAGAACAGAAGAGTGGGGATACTGTCAATGTAGAGTATAGAAGAAATAAGAGACTCTGGGTCCTAAGACTGTCTGTAACATTGTTCCCTTTCCACAGACAGAATGGCAGTCTTTAACTCTATAGGCAGGAAAGATCGATCGATGTGGTTAGTTTAATGTACAGTATATGGCGTCTGTTTTTTATTGGTACAGTATCCTTTTTTTTTTTACACTCAGGGACAGGCCCATTCCTTAATTCAGAAAAAGGAAATAAATTGTATTATGCCCAGAATTTAAACATCAGCCAACTCTGTGGTTTTCTAAGCACACTCCTTACAGGATCTTCATAGCATTCTGTCTGTCTGTCTGTCTGGATGCTTTACTGTGATGCTTGTAGCAGAACCTAAAAGAAAATTTCCCTTTGGAGGAGTGGCTGAGAATAGGGAGGCTGTGCATTGTCTGGGCTTTCTGCTGTATGTATAAAGTATTTATTTACTTTATTTAGTGGCTGTGGCTGTGACTTTATCTTCTTCTAGCTCATTTTACAGCATAACAGGATAAGACTTCTCCTGCCATTATGATTTACCATGCAGTAAACAATGAGGGCTTTTGGATTGCATTTTATGGAATTGCTTTATTCAACTTCTCCTTCCAATCCCTTTGGGAAAGAATTGACAATTGATATTTCTCTTTTGGATTTCTCAGTGAACTCAGCATTCCTAGATTTGGTTTCTATTTGTTATTTGGCTTGTAAAATCCATTGCTTTGGGGATAAGACTGGCATATGTCCAGCATAATAGTTTTCTGCTTACTAGTCTACCAACTGGCAGGAGAGGAAGGACAACGTGGATTCCCCTGACCCTATCTCAGTTGTTCTTTTCATATTCTTCTCCAAACACAGCAGTGCCCCCCTCCCAAACAAACAAGGATTCGGTATCACTTTTGGCCATGGAGCATAATTCTCTTCCCAGCAACCATCTTCAATTATGGAAAGTTCAGGTACATCAGAGTCAAAGTACTGCACAGCTGACCTTACTGGGACGTGAAGGTCAGATCTGGCACTGGCTGTTATCCTGTTGTTAACCAGACCTGCTCACTCTAGAAGCTAGTTAATTTCATCCGGCAAGTTTAGTCCATTGACAGAAGAGGAATTCCTGGATCTTTTGTGTTTTGGCTCTCATGGAATTTTCAATCCGATATCAAATGTAAATTAGTCCAATTATAAACTGTCCCCAACTTTGGGTCTTGCTTTCACAGGAAAAGTCTCAGTCTAGGTATGTTTATATCCTGTGCATCCATTTTCTCTAATATCAGTGTGTGGCTTATTGTCTGCATGTTTGTCTCATTAACATTAGTTGCTGAGTTTCTTTAAGGTAGGCCTTTTTTTGTGAATTTTAATCCTCAGTGCCTTTTGTCTTGTTGATTTGCAGTAAGTTTACATTGAATTAATTCCATATGTATGGAAGGATGAATTCAGAACTTGTAGGAAGTAGGAAAGATATAAATGGAAACACCTAAGCCAATTCTCAACCCATATGCAACCAAAATGCTATTTTGCCCAGTGCTCTCAAATTTAATTTTAACTACTGCTCTTGAGGTAATATATGCTCCTTCATTCTACACTGTTGCTGTATACATTTTATATTCAAAATTCTGATTAAAGCGTGAGTATAGCTTAGAATCCAGGGCTTCCTTCTTCCCAAACCACCCAGACCAAAATTTAGTCATTTTGTATTTCTTTATTATTTGTAAGCTGTCTTTAACATGAGGGGATACTGTTGCCTGCCTAAGTAAGTGTTGGGATTTCAGTTGAGAAGTGCAGGGAACCTGTCTGGACTGTCCTGGACATCTTAAACAAAGACCAGAGGCTACTCATATGCTTTGATTCTCTGCTGCTAGATCCTTTGAGATCTTAACCCAGAGAGGTTACCTGAGAGTAATATCTTGTTTTCCTTTGCGGGCAGGAGTGGAGACCCAAGTAAGGGAATGAAGCTGGCCTAGTAGAAGGAAGTTCTTGATCCTAAGACTCATTATTTTCCATTCATTCTTTTTGTCATCACAAAAACTCTGTTATCGTGTGGAAAAAACATATTCTGATTTTTTTCTATACAACAGGTTATTTTCAGTGTGATATAGGGAAAGAATACTAAGCTGAGAGTCAGGAGATCTATGTTCGATTTCTATCTCTGCTACTACCTGCCTTTGTAAATGTGAGCAAGTAATCTAACCTTTCTGGGCATCTCTTTCATCAGCTGTAATTGGAGGCAGTTAGCTATGATAATAAGCCCATACCTAAGGCATTGCATTTCATTTAGAGCACCACATTTTAAGGAGGACACTGATAAAATACAGTAGGAAAAAAAAAGTTAACCTGTCTAGCAAGAGGTCTGGAAAGCATGTTAAAAGAACTGGGGATATTTCAGCCTAGGAAAGAGAAGACTCAGGAGATTCATGTATCCAGCTTCAAATATATGAGATCTAACTTGCAGAGAACTATGAGTATACTTACTTTTGTGTTGCTAACTAGGACCTGTGATTGGAAGTTAAAGGAAAACAGATAGCCCCAGTGTAAGAGAGCTCTCAAAAATTGGAGCAGACTACATTTTCTATAACTAGAGTCATGCATGCAGAAAACAGATTCACATTTACAAGGGGTGTTTTATATCGGGTAGCAAATTATACTAAATGATTCCGAAGGTCCCTTCCAAAGCTAAAAGTCTATGATTCTGTGAGCAGACAAACTCAAACTCCTTCCAGCCTTCAGTTCTCTGATCATAAGAGATCTATAAGTTTTAACAAACTTTTCTTCAAAATTGTCAGTATGAGAAGAATAGATAAGGCATGTTGTTTTATTACTTTCCAATCTGGCAGGACTTCTCAGTCTCTGATATGATCACAAGTTCCCTGGAGGGGGTGCTCCAAGCATGTTCTTCTTCTGCTTGTTCTCCCTCCTTCCAAGCACATCTGCCACTCTTTTTTTTTTTTTTCTTCTTAGTGATATTTGTATTTCTTTGAATCTTTACAGGTGGTAGCAATTTTGGTTCATCTGACTTGATGGTATGAAATTCTAAATAGTTGGGGGTCATTTGGAGTGATTACTTTTTTCTTTGTATTCTGGGAGCCTTGGGGAGTCTGTTTGGAGCTGCTTAGTTTATAGTCCTTGTCAACGTAAACTCTTTATTCATCTTCCCATCTCTCTGAAGAACAGACAGAGGAGGTTCATGATATCACAGATGTCATGCAACAGACACACACAGAGTCATGCAGAATTATAGTCTCTGGGTAAATTTAGTAACCTTTGTATTTCTAAGTCAATGGTTTAGGGAACAGAAATTCTATATATTATCAACAGATAGAAAATAAAACTTTAGTTTTGGTGGATAGTTTCTCTAATAAGAAATCTATTGGAATATGCTCTTGCATGTGGGAATATCTTCCCCTTACCATCCCCCCAAGGATTAAGTTACCGAGAATTACAGCTATTACAAGGAAATTGCCAAGATCTTCTCTGTTCTCTTATCAAATGATCTGGATGGCTCTTTTTTTACTTCCCCGACTCCCTTTGCTGAAATCTGCTGGAGCCTGTGTTTTA